>NW_028323246.1:0-76242 GCF_984573655.1 Nuphar pumila | reverse complement strand
TTTGATGGCTGTCATTTTCTGTTTTTTTTTTTGCTGTGAGTCCACTTTTTGTCGTTCTATTGAGTTCAAACGTTCGTATTCATAATGCCCAATTTGATTCCCGTTGTTGCATGTCGAGTTCTCTTAATGTTAAGCATTTTGGTAATTTTGGGTCCTCGTAGAAAAGATGCGCTGAATGGGATGGTGATTCAATTGTTTGATGAGAGAAAACTGTGAATTTTGGCGTTTGGAAACGACACCGTTCACCCGTTCTGCTCCTCATCTTTGAAGCTTTTTTCCATGACTTTTTAGCATTCTTTGATTCTAGAAAGGAAAGAAAGAGGGGAAATCTAATGAGACATGTTGAAGTTTGTATGGTGTTAGTTTGGTTACTGGCCAGTATTTCTTTCGTTGTTAACTGAGTGGCTGCTACAATATGTGAACTTGGTATTGAAAAAGTCATTCTCTTACGCTTCAAATGTGTTTAGCAGGTGTATTGATAATTCTGATTTCTCTTAGTTTGGCTAATTTTGAGCTTCAATGTGTTAGCCTTCTCTTGCTTTGATATGATTGTTGATCTTAGTACGCTGGACCTTTTTATGTTGTGCCAATTTCGTCACATCGTCAGTGCGACTCAATTGATGCAATTTGGTATATACTTTGTGATTTCTTTACCGGGAGATGTGGTAGTAGCTTTGAGATCGTTGTTGATGCCTTGTAGCTGTAATATGCTACTTTTGCAGCGGCACAAAATGAGATTATTTGAAGGGTTCTTCATAATTCAGGTGTTAATTACTACATTTTGCATCAAATATGACCACATTTACTTCTGGGCAATGAAGATCTCAAATTTAATAAGTTGGAAACTGAAGCTAGTTCCCTTCTTCGCGTATATTTAATTAACATTTGATTGATGTAAAATGGATGGTGTCTGAGCTTAAATTAAACATGGTTCTGTTTACCGATATAAAATGGTTGAGCTCTGAGCTTAACTTAAACATGGTTCTGTATTTGAGGTGAATTATAGATGCAACATGAATGAACCAACCCTTTCAAAATCGATGTCTGGCTTTGCTACTGAAGAAAAGGTGCAAGCAAGCGAGATGCTTTGCACTGTTTACTTATTTTCTATAAAATATACTGTAGTTGCATTGACTATGGCCCGACAATGTTTATTTCAAAACCTCTAGTAAAGAGATTGTTAATTTCACCCCCGATCTTTTGAATTTCTTGTAACGACAATATTATCAACATAACCAGAATAGGAACTTTATGCTGCTGACAAACTGTGGTGGTCAATTGGTGTAAAACACGTCAAAAATTTTGATTCGTGTTGGATCCGGACCCGACCCGAGGCCACCCGCCTTCGTGCTTATAAAATGAAACGAGGAGGGGAGGGGTTTCCGGTACGAAACCCTCTCCCCCTCCGTTGCTCTCTCGTTTCTCTCGGTACCTCGACTCCCTCTCCCCTCTCACCTCGCGCCGGCGACCTCCCGTCCGGCAGCCCTCAGGTGACCTCCCCTCACCTCTCCTGGCTTCTCCTGTTGACGGGATCGGCACAGGCGACCCCGACCCGAGCTCCCTTCGGACCCTTCCGGAAACCCAAGGTCGGTAGCCCAGGTGCGCACCCCTCTGCCGCCTCCTCTTCCCCTTTTCTTCTTCCTTCCGTCGACCAACAGGGCCAGTCGGTCTTTTACGGCAGGGGCTTTAGCCCCTGCCACTTTGCCGACAGGTCGGCAGGGGTAAAACCCCTGTCGCATGTGAGAAAGGTTCCGTCTGGGGGTTTGGGGCCTCTGCCTGCCTTTTCTTTCACCAGGGAGGGTCGAACCCCTCATTGCTTTCCTGTTTTGATGCGCAGGGGAGGGTTGGACCCTCCCTGCCTCTGTTTGTCGCAGGAGAGGGCTCGAGCCCTCCTTGCCTTCGAGCTACGCGCGGGAGGGGACCCTCCCTGCCTTAGTAGTACGCAGGAGGAGGGGTCGAGCCCCTTCCTCCGTCCCTTTTACACAGGGGGAGGGGTCGAACCCCTCCCTGCTTGTCTTTTACACAAGGGGAGGGGTCGAACCCTTGCCTGCTTCCGTGTTTCGCTGGGAAGGGGCCGATACCTCCCTCTATTGGTCAGGGGAGGGGTCGAGCCCCCCTCACTGCACCCTCGTTGTTAGGGGAGGGACTGAGCCCTCTCTCTGCACCCTCTCTCGTTGCCTTCGCCAGTTTTAGGCAGGCAGGAGCGGATCCCCTACCTCTCTCGTTGCCTTCGTAAGCCCCTGCCTATGCTTCCTTCGGGTCAGAACAATGGCAGTGCCCTTGGCCTTCTATTTTGGTGTTAGCTTGCTAAGGATGTCGCTTTTGCAGCTCGGCTCGTACGATGGATCCCGCTCGCGCCCCCGTGGCTTAAGCCGTCAATCTCTTATGCCCGCAAACACCATCAAGCTCGCAACTTCATGAGGTAGGGGAAGATTGCACGGAGGATTTGGACAATTGAATTAAGTTCAATTAATTAAAAAGGATATATATATATATATATATATATATATATATATATATATATATATATATACGAGTATGCAGTTAACTCAAGGATGTGATTTCGCGATCTTTGTCCTTTACTTTCTCTCATGTCTTTTTTTACTGTCGGGCTTTGCGCTCAGGCTTTGCGTTTGCACTCCTGTTTTCAGTCTTTACTTTGCCGTTGCGCTTTGCGCCCAGGCTTCTGCTTTTGCAAATGTTTCGTTACTGTCTTGCCATTGTAGATGACGCTCAAGTTTTTGTTTATTGCATCCTCGTAAAGGATGCAAAGTCATTTACCACTCTTTCTCTTGCGACAAGAGTTGACTCGGGGGCTTAACGATACATCCTCGACTAAGGAGAGGGATCCCCAACAAGAATCCTGGCTTTTCGAGTGAGCAGTCTTGAAAAGTAGACTTGATAAATTAGGGAGCTGCTCAAAAGCATCAAAGACTGCCTAAATTGAAGTATTTGGAAGGATGTGATTGGTTGATTTTGTTTGTCTATCCGACATATCTCGGTTTACCCCGAATTGGGGCTTGAACGAACTTCTTAGCGGGGGTTATGTTGAGAAACTCGTATCCCGTTTATTGAGGCCAGTATCGAGTTATGCAAGGCATGTAGATACTACGATAGCGGATGAGATTCTGGAAACTCGCATGCCAAATGTTGGCACAAGCTGATGACTGTTTCAAAAGATAAAGAATGTCAAAAGTAAAGTTTGAGAAACATTAGATGTTTGCGAAACATTTCTGTTGAGGCTCATATTGAGGAATTATATCCCTTTCATCCTAGAGTACTTGTAGTCGTGCACTGTACGCTAGTACTGCGATGATCGGATGCGACGGTCGAGCGACCTCGATCAATGCTAAATGCACAATGTTGTAATCACATAAAATGGTGATTGATCGCCTTCACAAGCAAGATGCTCGAGCGGTTGAAAGACCAGAGCATGTAGAATGAATCGTTAGTTAAGCAACGCCTAACACACTCATTCGCCTTTTGTTTCTGTCAAGGGAGAGGATGGATCGGTACAAAAACTTCAATGAACAGATTGTTAACAACCACCTCACGGGCAAAGATCTGGCCTCCCCAGTCATTGGAGTTAGGAGAAAGGGGACTACCAAACATTATCTTAGGTGGTAGATCACATGAACTTCTGCAGAAGTTGGATGCATCCGTTGCCAAGTAACTGACTGCTTTTGGGGAATCCTTTCTCGGCTGAAAGCCGTCCCCTTAGGAGCGGACTCAACTAGCTATTCGGGTTATTGAAAATACATAGAATAACAGTCGTTCAAACTAGTCTCAGTTGTTTCTACAATTCGTGGCTGCGCGTACCCGTAGGCAAGTAATATCGAAACGTAAGTCTGTTCACACTGGTTGATGGGTCATAAGACTTGCTAATTGTTGGGTAGTTCACAGCTTACGATCAAATGAATTGTTATGCTGCGTTTTGACAGTTGTATTGCTTATCTGTTTAACTGCTTATCTGTTTAAATTGTTATCTACTTTAAACTGCTTAGCATACTGAATTAAATGTACTTAATTCAGTTTTCTGTAGTCTCTCTTGTGCACCTACTAGTTTTTCGCAAAACTAGCCTATTTTATGGGTACAAGTGTTGATTAGGTGCATCACAGGCGATGACATGATTGCGAGATGACTTCAAGATTTCTTTTTCCTGCTTTAGCTCGCGTCCTGGATGTTTTTTGGTTTTGTCACGGATTTTCCTTGGGATGTCCAAATATTGTAATTTTGAGAACTTATTTCAATAAAAGTGGTCTTTTCAAGTGTTTTGCAAGTAACATGTGAAGTGAGTTTTGGTCCTTTAGGCTAACGTGCCCAAAGTTGTCAGCTTGCCTTTCTGAATTCAACAAAAGAATCATCTTCCGCTGATTACATGGACTCTGAAAGGAAAGAGATTTTTTCTAATCTCTTGCTTGTTTTCTGAAAGGTTCACAAGTTTGAAATTTTGGGGTGTTACAATTGGAATGTTCAAGCTAAAAATTAGTTCCGCTTTTGTTTTGTCTCTTATTTATATTTTTTGTCAGTCCTTAAAGTAAAAGATTCATGGCCCATCTGAGTTTTTGGGTTGTCCTGCACAAGTCATGAGTTGTGACTGAAGGAGTCAAGTGAAATGTTACAGATTCCTGAATTTGGATAATGAAGAAGATTAGATTGTTGTATAAGAAAATTGAAAATAAAGTTCGACGCAATAATGCACGATCGAGATTGAAAAATAGTATTGTTCATGCATGGGAAATGTCTCTAGGAGATCGTAAGATGGCATTTTAATGATCCGGCCGTGTGTGTGGAGGGAACATATTGCTATGATTGAAACATATTTGGTGGAGGATTCTAAAAGATTGCAATTGAGCATGATATACAAGACTGAAGCAGGTTGCTTGATCTTGGAAGGATTTGGGATAAATGTGGATTCAGATTGTGATAGCAAAATAATGTAGATTTGAAAATTGGAACTAGAAGCACAGAACAAGATTGGATTTTAGTATTTAAAAACCAGGGAAATGTGAATTGCAAGTAAGAGTAACATCTCTCTCTCTTATGCGGGTTACATTTTTCCTGTTTTACAGAAAAGGATAACAGTGTGAGGGTAAATTCCTCATTCTTCCTCTTCTTTTTATATTTTCCCTTTCTTTATAAAGAAACTGCCGTAAGAAACTTATTGAGAACAAGCGAAATCTAACTGAAGATTTCAAGAATTTTTGTTTTGTTTTTTCTTTTTGTGAAAGCATAATTCATAGTTACTCCATTACATATTTGCACTTGTTTACAGAATTGTAGTGATCAATCTTTTATGATTCAGATTCTTACCTGAGAAACTTTTGTTGGATGGCCATGATCTTAAAGGAGGGAGTAATAACTAATAGTTTCCAATATTGTGTTAGGAGGAACTGAGTTCTTAAGTCTCACTTTTTATTTGAGTTTTATTGGTGTATGGGTCGGTTTTCGTTTTCCTTTATAATTGGGTCTAGGTATAATCTTTGAAGCTGAGCATGGGTTTGGTCTTGTGGGTTGGATCAGGGCCCAACTAGACAGGATCAATCTAGGGCATCACTGTTTAGTGATGTAGTGATGAGTTCTAAACTAAGGAAGACTGCTTTTGATGCCAAGGAGGCCAGGGTTCCCTCCAAGCACCCTCTCTCGTTCCCTCTTGTTTTTTCCCCTTGTACACCATCTTTTTCCTCACTCTCTCATGTCAGCCACCTTTGTGTCGAGATCGCAAGTGATTCTCTTGGTGCATCGGGTGCTAAAGATTGACCAATAGGTTGTGTTAGCCTGCTCCCTTGCTGTATTCACAGTTGGGTTGAGCAGCTGGTTCACCTACCAATAGGTTGAGAGAGGAAGGCTGCAACATATTTCTCCTGTTTATAGATGCAAATTGTGTCCTTTTCTGTATACAAGTGTTTTTTCTATGTTTATTCTAGAGCCTTTTATTCTTACGGCTAAACAAAGCATACCTCCCTCAAGATCCTTTATATCTGTGGTTGAGTTGCATAAAACCAATTCGGGTCCAACCATTGGTTTATGAGAAGATGCAATTGTTTTTACTTGGCTGCATTTGTTTAATTTCAGTGTGACTGATCCACTTTGTGCTTACCAAAAATTGATGTAGGAAAATGGTTGATCCTGAGGCTGCAAAATACTTCTCTGAGATTGCCTCTCTTCTTGAAGGGAGTGAAATGGATCTTGAAGAAAGAACTGTTGTATGCAGTAATGCCCTTGAAGAGACAAGGGGAAAGGAATTACAGCTTGCATCTGACAAGATTCTTAGCCGAGTAATGGAAACACTCCTTGAAAACTGCAACATAGATGAATTGTGTAGTTTCCTTCAAAGTTGTGCCAAACAGTTTCCAGCCATCGCCATGGACCAGGCAGGATCACATGTTGCTGAAACTGCTCTGAAATCTTTGTCTAGTTTTCTTCATAACGAAGATAATTATTCTGCTATTGAATACACATTGACTAAGATCTGCCAGGTGTGTGATTTTTCACTGGTTGTGCTGTATGCAACATTATTCTACTGGTAAAAAAACTGGTGGTATATAAGTGTAACGTGTTAGTTTTGTTGTTTTTTCTTCAGGAGCTGGCTGTAACTTCTGGCAATGTAATTCTTAGCTGTTATGGATCACATGTCTTCCGGAGTCTCCTCTGTCTCTGTAAGGGAATACATCTGGATTCTTCAGAAAGTTTCCATGTGACAAAGTCAGCCACCATTTTAGCAGAACGTTTGAGTGGGAGGTCAGGTCAGTCAGCTGGGAACTGCCTGGTCCAAGGTCATCAAGGATTTCCTGAGGAGTTCAAATGTTTAATAAGGGGCATCTTGGGATATGCCAGAGATGACATTGCAACTTTGCAAGTTAGTAGTTATGGTACTCTTGTCCTCCAGGTATGCTTACAAAATCTTGATATCATAAGCTATTTCAATTGAAATATGTTACAAACAAGGAGAAAAAAGGGATCATATTTGTGTTATTGCTTAAGCTTGTACTCTGTGATTTACTATGTATGAAGGTCTTGCAAAGCATAACTTTGTCTGAAATGCCAGCATTTTGGGGGCTTTATTGTGTTTCTCCATTCATACTTACTTTGACATAGACATATATACTAGGTTTCTTTCTTCTTCTATTACTCACTTATATGAGCACATTTTTGCTGTTTTTCTTTCTTGATTTTATTTATTTTTCTTTTTTTTAACTGTACTGTCTTTAGTAAATTCTCGAATACTATCTTGGTGCCTGGACTTGGTTGGAACTTGGAACCAGCAATGGTTGTTTTATAAGTTTACAAAAGTTCAATCATCTTTCCGAAAGTGTTTGGTTGTCCTGAAAAGTACATTATAGACTGTTAGAAAGTGAGTTGGAATACATTGGGTTCAATAATGAACCCATATTTATGCACGTGAAGTGCAAATATACCCATTAAAGGGAAACAACACAAGCACATAATGTGCTAACCCATAAAACCCATAACAAGGGAAAAATATGACATAAAGTCATAAGTTGCATATCATTGAAGAAACAATGGACAAGGGGTAAAAACCCCATTACAATGGAGCATAAGCTCCCTCAAGAAGTAAGAAATACAAAGGGGAAAGCCCCTATTTATAACAACAAAAAGGAGCCTTGGAGGGGCTCCACTCATAGACGTTGGAGCCCCTCCAACGGTCACAAATGTGACCGTTGGAAGGGGCCCAACGTCTATTTGAGTGGGCCCCCCAAGGTACCTTTTGGTACTTGAGAAAAAAGAAAAAGAAAAATAAAATAAATTACAATCACATCCATAAAGTGAATGTGCGTAAAACAGAGGAAAAGACTAAAATACCCCTACGACTAAACAAAAGGAAAATATATATTTTATATATATAAATAGGAGGATACACATACATATATACCATATATGTATATGTATCATCTTTTATATATATAAAATATATCTAATTACAACAATTGATTGGTACATTTTAACACCCCCCTCAAGCTTTGCAGGGAAACAAAAAGATTGAAAAAAAAAGGCAAAACTCCACGATGCTTCAGCGACTCCAAGAGGCTTCGGCAAGGATGCAATGAAACTTGAAATAGCCTTCCTCCAATTGTCTTCAAATGATAAACCCATTTCCCGAACCATCCAGGGTACTTCCCTTTGTCCTATCTCCAAGATTCTGAGAAAAGAAAACAACAAAGAACAAGTAAACAATATCTTTGCACTTTACTCAAAAAGGAACATTCCTAACAAGGTGCAAAATTTATGCATAATATGATAGTTACTTTAGTATGAAACGAAAAATTTAGAAAACCAAAGTTTCTAAAGCATACATTATGTTAAAACAAAATGAGCGGAAGCAAATTATGCAAAAATTGCAAGAATGCATAATGCATTCATAAGGTCCACCATTGGACAAATATAACCCCATAATGGGGAATAACAAAATGGTCCACTAAGGGACACCACAATAAGCCTACGAAGAGGCATGATATACATAAACATTATTGAATGAGGGCCCAAAAAGGCCATAAAGAGCATATGCATATACTTATCATGAAATGAATTAATACTCAAAGAACTCTTTAATAAACATGCTTCAAACATGTAATGAAGTGCCAAACAAGAGAACCAAAGTTTCCAAGCATACTTTAGGCAGAATAAACCCAAGAGTTCACAAGGTTTTAAAATCATTTATAAAAGACATACTTAATACACATTTTTGCATATAAGGGTGGCAAAAACCATAAGCACTTAATATATGGATTAAATGCTAAGAAATCAACTTGATATGCATATCAAAAATATGATTTGCTTGAAAAACACAAGTCATGAATGAAATTTTGCAAATTTCAACAAAAGTTTATCCATTACAAACATCTTCCTCATTAGTCTTCCAAAACCCATAAATCAAGTGTATAAGCTACTAGATCAAGAATATAAAGCCATTAAAGGCCAAAGACACACACAAAGGTGTGTAAAAGAACCTCTTGTCTACATATAATAATACTTGAAATAAGTGCATCTACGACAAGAACAAGAGAATACATGCCAACATGGACTAAAAAGTATCTCTTGTCTACGTAAAAAATACACTTAAAACCAAGTATGTTCAACTACTAGAACAAGAGTAATAAGCCAACCATGGGCTAAAACATAATACATCTCTTGTCTACATATGATAGCACTTGAAATGAGTGAAATAAGCCAACCATGGGCATACATCTTAAGCGACTAGAACAAGGACACAAACGCCAACATAGGCTCAAAATCACACACCATAGTGTGAATCAACGTGCCTTGTCTACATATAAAAACACTCAAGAAAAGTGTGTTCAGCTACTAGACCAAGAGAGCAAAAGCCAACAAAGGGCTAAAAACACACGAAGGTGTAATAAAATTCTTGTTTAAATATGATGACACTTAGATAATGGGCATAAAAGGAAAAGACTTTTGAGGCAATAAACTTGTAATGAAAATAAACCTCGAATAAAACAATGAATTCTCATAACAATAACATGCATGTAAAAAATATCTTCAACAAGATACTATAATCGATAAAATAAAATTCTTGAGAACAAATGTGTGAACATACACATACCAAGAATACTTGTGAAAAAACACAAGAACACGTGCACAACGAGCACAACATACGGAATCACAAATGTGCAAATGCACTCATAAGATTCATAAAATAAAAGGTTGGGCTATAATCCCAAAACATCTTGATTTTAAATGTACCTTAAAACATTTAAGGTTTCAAATACCATATGTCCATCACATAAAAGCATCCATAATATCAATGGCACAAGAGAAAAAATGAGTGACATGCTCATAATTAGAGATCAAATAACAAATCATTTTAGAGTCCCAAGGTGCCCATAACTCACCTCAACAACCATCTATAATATGGAAGGTGGACAATCTAAAAATGATACAACACGAGGTGCCCATAACTCACCTCGTCAAACATCTCTAATATAAAAATACTAAGGCCAAATAAATGATGCATTAAATAACATGTGATGGACAAACATAAATGCCACAAAAGGGCAATAAACACATAAGGAATCATTTTCTAAATAAAAGTTTTTACAAAGAGGACCGATTAACAAATTGAATCAAAGGTCCAATATAATCCATCAAAACAATTTTGCATAAACACGAATTATGCTTAATCTTCAAAAGAAGTCTTGTACACCAAAAAAGGCTTACTATGCAACATAATATGAAATATTAAGCAACATCATGTGTATGAACCGATTTGGAACAAACAAGCCTTAACTATGAAAGACATAAGGTGCAATTAAACGGTGAAGTTGGTGAAGTTCAAAAATAACAAACTTAGGCCAATATAGGCATTCATAAAGATGGTGAAGTTCGAAAAAACTTATGAAATCTACTATTGCAACTTAAAAATGATAAACAATCATGAAATCTTCATAAAAGAGTATATACTCACAAGAAGATCATAAGGACCGAAAGGCCCCTTAAGGAGAGTTTGAACAAAAAAACATATACAACTCCCAAGAAGGAGAAAACTCCATTAAAGTGGGAGAAATCCCAACAAAATAGATTCATTAACAAAACCTTATGATAAATAAGATTGTACTATGGCTTAAATAAAAATTAAACATTTATTGAGGAAAAATTTAACACTCTTAAGTTTTATAAAAAAAAAACATGACTTAATAGATTATTACCTATTCCTAATGAAATAAGTACACACTAGACATTAGTGAAGACCATAACTTTTGTAATGAAATATGCGGAAAAGCAATAGAGTGCATTAAGCACTTACAACATTCACTAATGAGCAAACAAAAGGGCAAACACCAAAACCCACAAGAGACAATCACAACATAAAATTATAAATGTCTCTTATTGAAAAGAGAGAGAACTCTCTAAATGTTGAAAACATCCTTAAGAGTGTAAAGATGAAAAGAAAATCATCATATTCCATAAGATCATTTTAAAACTTAATTCAACCGGTATTATAAAAAAAAACTTTCTTAATTAAATGTTGCTCATATAAAACGGACACATAATATGGAATTTTTCATATATGCCAAACATTTTTCAAAAAACTATATTTCACAAGCATTTTAATCTTAACATACCTTTCTTTAAAGACTAAACATTCATATAAAGGTATTTTCATAAACAAGATTAGGTTTAAAATGTAAATTCAAAGTTCCAACGGTCATAAATTTTTACCGACCCATTAAAGCAAGTTTTGAGCAATCATATATCTAATTTTTCGCCAAACAAGTTATCATTTAAAGTTTTTCAAAGAAAAACATACGAAAACGATTCAATGGAGTAGCAAGTAACTCAAAAAAGACATAATGACAAAAAGCACACATAAAGAAAAGGACATATTACATTCTTCATACAATACTCAAAGAAATAAAATGCATACCGAATAACTATAAGAAAGACAATAGAGAGAAACGAACACTTCACCATTTTTCTTTAACAAATTCTTGAATACCACGCTTCCCGATGCACCAAAGAGCAACTCGATCTCAACCTTGCTCTGATACCATGTTAGAAAGTGAGTTGGAATACATTGGGTTCAATAATGAACCCATATTTATGCACGTGAAGTGCAAATATACCCATTAAAGGGAAACAACACAAGCACATAATGTGCTAACCCATAAAACCCATAACAAGGGAAAAATATGACATAAAGTCATAAGTTGCATATCATTGAAGAAACAATGGACAAGGGGTAAAAACCCCATTACAATGGAGCATAAGCTCCCTCAAGAAGTAAGAAATACAAAGGGGAAAGCCCCTATTTATAACAACAAAAAGGAGCCTTGGAGGGGCTCCACTCATAGACGTTGGAGCCCCTCCAACGGTCACAAATGTGACCGTTGGAAGGGGCCCAACGTCTATTTGAGTGGGCCCCCCAAGGTACCTTTTGGTACTTGAGAAAAAAGAAAAAGAAAAATAAAATAAATTACAATCACATCCATAAAGTGAATGTGCGTAAAACAGAGGAAAAGACTAAAATACCCCTACGGCTAAACAAAAGGAAAATATATATTTTATATATATAAATAGGAGGATACATATACATATATACCATATATGTATATGTATCATCTTTTATATATATAAAATATATCTAATTACAACAATTGATGGGTACATTTTAACATAGACATGGTAGTACTTTTCTTGTAAACATAATTTTTACAAGTATATCAATTAATGCAAGGGATTGCCATGCAATTTTGAAATTTGTGAGGTAACAAAGGTTCACAAGCTGTTAATTTTTTACTACAAGCTGTGAATATATGCAGCACACTCCAAGCTATATGTGTGGAGAGAAACACAGGAATGCCAGGGTAATATAACATTACACCACATTATAAATAATACAAGTGTTGGCTGGAAATTTTCAGAAATTCCAAACCATGTGTTGACAATACTTACAAAAAAACTTTTCGGAAAAGGAATTTAAATACAGAAACCCAGTTAATGATGCAGACCAAGAAAGGGCAAAAGGACCATTCTAGCATGGAAAAAATTAAAATTCTGCTCTATTTTTTATTAGAATATTCTTGCAGTTTCATCCAAGTTTCTTCCTATTTGACAAATGCTATCTCATTTGAATACTACATGGGATTGTTAGTAATTGCATCATTTTCTTGTAGACAATACTAAAGTTACTAGCAGGAGATGATCAGGAGTTGTTCCATGTAATCCCTATCCTCCTTGGCTGCCATAAGTCTAGCACATCTAAACCAGGTGAATATTTGGAAGCTGCAAAAGTGCGTGAAATCTTGGGTTTGCTAAAGGATACTGCATTTAGCCATTTAATGGAGGTAATTTGCTTAATACTTTCTTGTGTATATTGCTTATTAAAGCTTCATAAGCATGTGTTGCAGAAACATCCTTTTTGTTTATTTTTTCGTTTGTGTGTATGTCTGTGTGCACATGTGGCATGCCTGCTTGCTATTTAACTTATTTTGCAAAATGTAAAAATACAGCTAAGGTGAGAGTTGCAATTTTTCATTTTTGATATTGTACACTGTCCTCCTAGCTCAACATAATGCTATTATTTTAGTGTTTGTGTCAGTGGCCAGTACCAAGGGTCAGTGAGATTTTGAGAAATTGTCTATGCTGATGCATTTAAGATGGTTGAGAGATGGCATTAAGAAGAATAGCTACTTGTGATTTCTCAAAAAAAAAAAAACATTTCCTTCTCAAAAAAGACTAATATTTACCTGTTGATGGTCTTCCTAAAATATGTATCTATGTGAGTTTTAGCTAGCAAATTATAGGGGAGAGCTTGGTCTACAAAAAATATAAGAACATCTTCCTTGTCATGCACCCTTTGAAGATGATAGTTGGTGGTTCATTTCTGTCTGGGGAAGTGCAATGTGCTAAAAAAAGACGTGAAATTTCCTTCTTCAGACTTTATGAAATATTTTGCACTTTGGAGAATGTTGTAGACTTGTAAGTAATGAAAATCTTCTTGGGAAATTTTATTGCTCCTACATGGAGATGGGGCACTCTGATTTTGTGTCTTAAAAATGTTTGTCTAGTTGTTTCTCCTTTCCTTTGGAGATGCTCTGGGGCATGAGCCATTGCTTAGTTAGCAATTTCTGGAGTGGACTTGATAGAAAATGACATTTAAATTATAACACTCAGTGTAGATTAATCAGATGGTTTCTTCATTAGTTGAAATGACACTTCAACTTCATTTGTTTCTTGGTACACTATGGAAGTGCTGCTTACCATGTTCACCTTGCTGGATGTTTAATGCACTTAATTGGGTTAGCAAATATCTTCTCTCCATTGCTGTAATTTTTTTTAACTTCATTCTGGAGAAAAAGGATTGTTGAAGCATTCTAGGATCCCTGATCATATGATATAAAACATAAGTAAATACTATGTTAAACTTTGTGGCGTATGAGATGAATTTTGTTACTTCACTTGACTGTCCTACATGTGTTAGAAGAAGAATCAGAAAAATTGGAAGATCAATCTCCCAAAGACATAAGTACATATGCTTGAGGAGAAAATGAACAATCATGGCTGACCTCCTTGCTACACACCTAAAGGTGTACCTACTTAGGAGCCAACTAATCCTATTTCCAAAAGCATACGTGATTCCAGTGAAGCTCTTGCTGATAACCTTCCAATTACTCTAAGAAGAGGGGATCAGTTGTGTGCTTGCCACTTTCTTTGTCGTTTTGTTTCTCATCATGTTGTTTTTGAACCATACAGAATGTTTATGGGCAATCCAAAATTGAATCCAATTCGTAAAAGTATAGAAGAGTCAACATCACATCCAAAATGGACTGAAACCATGATGAGCAAATGAAAGCTCTAAAGAGAATGATACTTGGAGGGTTACTATGATTCCAAATGTAAGAAAAGCAGTGAGGCCCAAATAGATCTATAGTCTAAAGTCCAAATCAGATGGATCCATGGATAGATACAAAACTAGATTAATTGCCAAGGGGTCCATTCAGATGCATGGTATCAATTATCATGAAGGCTTTGCTCCCTTAGCTAAGTTGAATCTCATCAGACTTATCCTTGCCCTAGCTTACAAAAGATGTGTCTCACATGAGTTGGATGTGAAAAATGCATTTTTACATGAGAATATTTAGAAAGATATCTGTGTCTCCTCTTCAAGGGTTCTACCCTCTAAGGGCAATAGAAGTGAAGTGTGTCAATTGAATAAAGCAATTTATGGGTTAAAACATTCATCTCGTGCATGGTTTGAGTATTTTAGTAGCCATCATTCAATTTGGCTACAAGTATTAGTGATCACAACTTATTTGTGTAAGAGAGAATGCTTCTATTATGATATTGTATGTAAATGATATAGCAATTACAGCTATGTCACAGGGATTCTGCATAGAGGCTGCCACACCTGCATCGACGCGACGTGGGATTGGATGCAGCACCCGGTGTGGTGAATGTGACCCTGAGTGCGGTCAATCCACACTCAGGGTTATTTTTGTCCAAAATAGATACATTAAAAAAATATTTATTTAAAGTTTTGTCTCATATACAAAGCTTTGAAAGTTTGAAACGTTGTGCACTAAATGTTTTGAGCCACACACATTCTTTTACTGTTTTTAAAAAGCTTTGTCATAAAAAGTTGAGCCATTACATTCTTTTATACTTTGTATAGAGCTTTATCATAAATGCATTAATAAAATAAGTGAAAACTGCATTGGAATGAATTTCTATATTAATTGGAGAGAATCGAGTAGGTCGGATTTTGTATTAAATGGGGAGAACCGAGTAGGTCGAACTTTTGTATTAAATGCATTAATAAAAAAAGTGAAAACTGCATTGCAATGAATTTTTGTATTAAATGTATATAAATTTAAATATGATTAAGCAATACCTGATTAAACAATACTTCTAAATTTTTATTGTTTCTTCTGAAAAGCAGATTTTTTTATTGATTACCCTCCTGAACCCCCGCACCCAAGTTTTTTTAAAGTGCCGCACCCGCACCCGCACCCGCACCTATGTGACATAGGATTACAGGAGATGATGTAGATGGAATAAAAAGGTTAAAAGAGAGGATACAAGAGGAGTTTGATATTAGAAACTTGGGAGCACTTAACTACTTTCTTGGGATTGAAGTTCTTTGATCAAGGTGTGATCCTAACTGAAACGACATGTTCTAGACTTCCCAAAATTACTGGAATATTATGTTGTAAAGCTATGGACAACCCCATCGAGCCTAATCATAAGCCAAGAGGATGTTGAGATGTATCAACATATATCTCACCATTACATAGCCAGATGTGGCATATTCAATAAGTGTGGTGAGTAGATAGGCGTGCCTGCCCCCCAGAAGATTTTTTTTTTAATAAAAAAAAATTGGACACAAATGACCGCACCTAGGGTCGGGTTGACCACACCGGGTGCCGCACCTGCGTCGCGTCGCGTCGACGTGGGTGCGGCACCCGGTTTGCCGAGTCCCTGTGACATAGGGCATTTCTATCTTTGTAGCCATTTTCACTATGCAGGGTCACTTTTGTTATTTATCCACCCCTTTTGCGATTAATGTGTATAATGAACAGTGTAACCCGATATGCAAATCTGAGCCTCATTTTTTCCCTTCATCGTTGTCTTCTTCATTTTTTCTTCCTTATCCTCTTCCCCTAATCTCAAGCACTTATTCCTTTTCTTTTTGAGACAAAAACTCAATCACTTATTCCTAATGTCAATAGTGTATGAATACTGTGGATTGAACATATCATATGGTACTTCCAGATCTGTGTGGAGAATGATTGGTTTGATTGATGACAATATGACAGTATATGAATTCATTTTGTTGTTTACTTGCAAATATATCTGGTCTATTGATCTATCTTGTATCTGATTTCTTTTTGAAGATAAAGATGAACTTTCTCTAAAGAGGAGATAATCAGTAACAAGTCACAAAAAAATATAAAAGAGTAGTAACTTCAAAAATGACTGAAATCTAAAAGAGAGTAAAACAAGGTATATGCTTAGCTCAATTTATTTGCTATAAAGTCCCCAGCCTACTCGACCAGTCCCATTGTATAGCAATACCTGCCTACTTTGCTTCAGCATAAAGTTGTAATTGTGACTGTATTCTCGTGTGTATTGTCGGCGGGTTCTCTTTCTTGTCATTATAAACCCTCTTATTCATTCTTGCCAAATATATGCCACCTTGCCAAAAAGATCCGTCATCTCCGATCTGTTTAACATTTCTTGCCTTTTAATCTGGTCCATGGGCCTATAAGGATGTATCTAAAGGATGTGATATCCCATGTGCTGAAGTTTCATTCCGGCCAGGATAGTTGAGAATGTAAGAGAAAGAGGAGTAGGCCCAAAGTAGGTGCCAGGATGTCTCTTCATTCTTGCCACACAGTTGCAGGAGACCAAGTGAAAGCCTCACTTTTTAAAGCTTCCCTGGGTCAATATGCTGTCTAGCAAGACTAGCCAAGCAAAAGTTACTGATCTTGAATTTGATGGGGCCCCAAATGTTTTTTTTTTCGGAGTAATGAATTTAGGGATTCACTCATAGAAAAATAACTGGATTTTGAAGTTAAAAGCCCCCATCTATTGAGCATTTTCTTTTAATAAAATCCTCCAAAGAGTTCAAAAACCGATTTCTCAGTTTGTGGGCATGGTGACAAATGTTAAAAGCGACAAAATCTCGTTTTTCAAAAACTCATGAGAAATTGAAATTTTTTCATAAATCTCACATTTTTTGGCAAAATCTCAGCAATAAAAAATTTAATTAAAAAAATATAAAATTAGTTTTTATAAGAAAATATTAATAAAAAATATTTAAAAATAAAAATACATGGTTTTTTCACTATAAATAGCTGTTTAAAATGTAAATATCATGTTTAAATCACGGTATTTATGTTTTTTCATAAATCTCATGATATTTTGAAAATCTCACGAGAAATTGCCGTTTTAGACTTTCAGGCAATTTCTCGTGATATTATCACAAGATTTTCATAAATCTTGCGATATTTGTCACTATGCTTGTGGGTAGGATCTAACCAATTTTCAACTACATTAAGCGATGACTCTTATGGAATGATATGCCCCATTCTCCTCCACCAGGCCAGCAATCAGCCATCATACTCTGTTTATTGGTAGCTGGTTGATATGGGTTATGAAATCTCAATCTTAGTTTTCTTTTCTTGTCCATGGGTCCAACCAAAACATAGCATTATGGCCATCTTCCAGTGTTGGACTGATGCACTCCTCAAAGTCCATCAAAACCTTCCATATGCCTGAGTAATTGTTTCCCTGGGTTCTATTCCCATGTGAAAGATAGTCCCATTAGCCCACATGTTTTATCAATGATTACCGCCAGCTAGTATCATAAAACAATTCTGACCTTCATTTTGTGGAAAAAAAGAAAGATATTTTGCTTCTACTACTGTGTTCTTGAAAATAATAGTTTTTAATAATTATTTATTTAAATACATGCCAACAAGCAGACAGTGTATGATATTCTTGTCATGCCACTTGCATCATGAGAAATCTTTAGAAACATAATAAGGATCATGCATGTCAGATCATGTCTTTTTTAGTCTTTCTTTTTGTGTAAGCCTATCCATTCTGTGTCAACATTAACTATAGGCATTAATCCCATTTCAATGCATTTTCAAACAAATATTTGACATGTAAAGAAGATTATGACCAACTATTTCCAATTCATACTTTAATAGGGAGATATTCCGGCTTTTTGCATGTTGCAGGTCATTCTGGAAGTGGCACCCGATACTTTATATGATGAGATCTTCATCAAAGTTTTGAGGAGTTCCTTTCTGGAAATATCATCTCATCATTGTGGCAACTTTGTCATTCAAGCTTTAATTTCTTCTGCAAGACACAAAGATCAAGTATGTGCTGGTTATCTATTCTTTGGCTGATCTGCAAATGTTGTTTTCATTACACACGAAGATTTGCACAAATGGAAGATTTATTAATTTTATTTGAATCTCCTGTTTTGTTTTTCAAACTTTTGGTGTTAAACTGTTGACTGCCTTTATCAGAATTTAGTTTGTATGTGGACTTCAGTTTTTGTTTGGGCATCTTGATTAATATGTCTAATTGGATTAGCAGCTGCCTTAGTGCTATTCCTGGCTTAATGCCAACCAAATGTCAGAACGGGTTAAATATGAGGATCATGACCCACAAAATTGTGAAGCATTTACATACCCTTTGTTTTTGGATTGTTGATGTATGTATGCTGAGTTGTTTTTCTTGAAAGGTATGTGTATAGAGATAAAGAAGTAGAAATGGACTCTTATCATGTTTCCTTATTTGCACTTTGTTGTCCTAATGAACATCAAAATAGCCCCCATCTGTCATGGAGTTTACACAGTGTCAAGAGACAAAGTTACGGCTAGAATATCTAAAATTAGAGGTTGCAGGAATAGAAGATGGTATGTGTATAGAGATAAAGAAGTAGAAATGGACTGGTATCATGTTCCTTATTTGCACTTTGCTGTCCTAATGAGCATCAAAATATCTGTCATGGAGTTTGCACAGTACCAAGCGTCAAAGTTACAGCTAGAATAGCTAAAATTAGAACTTCATGCATCTGGGCTTATCTTGTTTTTTAGGGGAAGAAAATTTTCATTGGAAGATGAATGGAATATATGACTAGGAGCCATCCAAAGCAAAGAGCAATTATTGCAACGAGAAGAACATGTGCCTACCTCTACTGTTTGGATTCTTTTGAGCATATCCCTCAAATACTAGTATCTTGAATGGGGTTCCTGAGATATTTCTTGAAGAGCTTGAGTAGGAGTTTGTGGCTTGTCTTGTTTTCCCTCCAGCTATGTGTACATATATGGAAAAAATATGTATGGGTCTTTTTTCATGGAAAGTAGAGATTTCAAGTGGTGAGATCTGAGGTGCGTTTGTTATGATGGCTTCCTTAAGGGAGAACATTACCATCGTTAGTTACATAACTTCTCAAGTGATGAAACCTATTGGAGGGGTTTCTTCATTCTCTAGTAAGAGTCAAAGCTTCCAAATCACCAAAGTGAAGTGCAATTTAAATGTAGTTTCTATCCGTCAAGGGAAGCTTGCTTAGGTCAATGGTGGAGTCAAGAATCCCAATGAAAGTGATCCTCATTGTGTGGATTGGGAGAATAAAAGTTACCTTGCCATTTGCTTACTTCCTATAATCCATGGACCCATCCATTAGAGAAACCTTTTTAATTTTTGAGACCCTAAAGGGATTTTGGATGCATGTTTGAAAAACAAAACTGTGGCAAAGAAGTACGATGTTATATATAGAATTTGGAGATATAAGCAAGAAGGCTGGTCATTGAATGACTATTACAATGACTTGGTAAATTTTGGCAGGAAGTGAGCCTCTATCAGAGCTAAATGTCCCGTGTAAGAAGGTAAGAAAGGTCAGAACTCAGAAGAGGTGTGATTTATTGTATAAACTTGATATTGAGCATAAGCATATCAGGTCAAATATCATGTGGCGTGAGGAATTACCCTCACTAGGTGCATGTACACCCTTCTTTAGAGAGAGAAAATAGAGATGTGGCTATCTTTGAAGAACAAGGCATTAAAAGATCCACTCTCCTTTGTGAGAACCCCTCCCAAAAGTTCAGTGAAAGGGGTAGAACCACAGAGGTAGAGAGAGAGTGTCTACTTAAGGCCGTGGTAGAGGTCTCAACTTTGTGAATTAGAAAATAAACTCAAGTGTACTCATTGTAGGAAGGCTAGGCATACTAGGAATCAATGTTGGGACCTAGCAAGGATGCCTACACCTAGGGTACTCAAGCATAAAATGATGGTCAAGAGAAGAAAAACCTTAAAGATTGTGAAATGGCTCTTTTCAGGAAAAGTATTTAGGAATTGTAGCTCAAGTCTGCTGATCATACTAAAGAGGGTGTATCCATCTCCATGCATCTTAACTCATCTGGCATCTATTTCTTAGATTATATATTCAAAATATACAAATCACATGGGATTGAGATGTAATGAAACAAGGTACAATAGAACAATAGGGAAACAAACACAATGCCAACAAAGGGCTTTAATAAACTCACTTAAAGTTGGTCACTAATGGACCAAATACAATCTCAAAAGAGATAAAAATACCAAACAGCACAAGAGGCATACAAGCCTATAAGATGGGAAAAAACTCTAGAGAAAAACCCTCAAATGCTTCTAAAAGCATTGAGGAATAACAAGGGAGTGAGGCTCTATTTATAGAGCCTCACTCCAACACATGGGAGGCAGTCCAGCTCTTTGGACTGCCTTCCAACAGTCATTATTATGACTGTTGGGTGGCAGTCCAACGTCTGCTGCCCAACAGTCATATTTTTGACTGTTGTGCCCAACAGTCATATTTTTGACTGTTGTGCCCAACAGTCATATTTTGACTGTTGTGCACAACAGTCATAAATATGACTGTTGTGCCTAAGCTGTATGACAGTTTATTTATTTATTATAATGTTAAATTACATTTCAGTCCCTAGTGGACTGTACTATATGATAAAAGACAAAAATACCCTTATTGGGTATTTGGATACAATTTTATTTTTAACATGAGATGTCTATTCTCTAGGTATCAATATCATGCATCTAACCATAGTGTAAGTTTAGGGGGCGTTTGATTCACGGACGCACGTGGACAGGACACCGCATCCTGTCCTACGCTGTCCATGGATAGGACAAGACACACTATCCCGGACTGTCCAGCACCCTCAATTTTTTTTTCTGAGTGTGTTTGGCATTTTCTCTTCCTCCCTATTCCGTTGGGTGGGGGAACAACAGTGGGCACAATTTTCCTGTCCTCAGGGCACACCACAAACGTGTTTCCGTGGGTGCACGGACGCGTGTGAGGCCTGCGAACACGTGGGGATGGTGAATCAAACACCTCTTAAGATTGGTTGATAGGTAGTCTCCATTGCCCACTCTTCGACAAGGAATAGTTAACATGGTTGATTTTCTTACATTCAATGTTGCATACACCTAAATTTTCAGTTAGCTTGCTATCTATAAAATTCCACGTGAAAGACCTTAACTATTGCATAACCATTTTCCAAACTACTATATATTTCAAGACTTTAAGACAGGGAAAATCGTTGATCATGAACTTGAGAGAAAGTGATTGTATACCCTTAGTGTTCCTTGTGCTCTGATGTCCCACAATGCCAAGTTGTCATGTAATTAGAAGTCAATTCTGTTGATGCATTTGAGGTTAGGGTATCTGCCTTTGTCTAATTTGCTAATTTTGTACCCAAATATAATAATTGTCAATAATAGTCATGTTATCTATCATGGAACTTGTCGAAAGGCCAAGCAGTGCAAAACCTTCTTTCCAGTCAGATTTCTAAGAATTTTGCACCTTTTAAGCCTGTCCATTTTGAGGTGTTAGGACTGACCTCTATAGTATCTATCTTCGATTATAGATGTTTTATTTCATTTGTGGGCGACTTTTCAAGAATGAGAGTTGCTTAGTTGTTAAGATCTAACGTTTGTATCTTTTTTCAAACTTATCACAAATTAGTTGAGACTTAATATCGAAAGTATCCCTCTCAAACCTCTTATCATAACACCCCTCAACAAAGTGGGGTTGCTAAGAGGAAAAACAGACATTTGTTATATGTTACTCATGCACCGTTGTTTGAGATGAATGTTCTTAAGGGTATTGGTCGGAAGATGTCTTATTACTACTTACCTTATTACATATGTTTTTTGATGGCCTTTAAGGGGAGTCTCTTATTCATATTCTCAGACCGCATGATTTTGTCTTTTCAGTCATCGGTATAGTACTTGATTGCGCTGTTATATTCACATACCTAACGTCTCTAGAGATAAGCTTAACCCTAAGGCTATGAAAGGTAATTTTTATTGGATAAAATGTATAATCGAGACTCATCTGTTCATGGAAACTTGTGTCATTCTGTATGACCATCTAACACTTTGATATTCGATGTCCCTGGAATTGGTGTTTGCCTTGAAAAATGATCTGTTGATACTTTAGTTGTGTTGGGTCCTGATTATTGTGCTGTACTTGAATTTTACAGATGAGCTTAATCTGGGAGGAGCTTGGTCCAAATTTTAAAGAACTGTTCAAAATGAGAAAGCCTGGAGTGGTTGCTTCTTTGCTAGCAGCATGCAAACGATTTCATACACATGAGAAAGAGGTGCCTTTCTCTTCTGTATTCTTTTCTGTAATCATAATTGTATGATATCCATCTCATGCTCCTCTCCCATGGCATGCTGTACATTCAGTATCATCATGTATTGGGTCTATCCAGTTATTTAAATTTCTTAAATAAAGACCACAGTATTAATGTAGCGTGGATGATGAATCATCTAGGCCATCACATTTGCAAGCTGGCACCATAAAATTTGTAGCTAGAAGACTCACAGTTTCGTGAAAATGGCTAATTGAAGTCAGGCTAGGATACCATAATAAGGAACCAAAGATATATCAGGCTGGAATATCATAATAATTTCTTCTTCACCATCAAATTTGAAACCTCTATTACATGATGGTTGGTTCTAGTTGGATATGGCCAAAAACTTGTGACATTTTGAAGCAGATGCAGATGAGATAATGAGATCAAATTAATGCCATACTCAATGATATTCCTCTCAATCTAGTGATAGTGGCCCGTAGTCTGTATCCGTTTCTTGAAACAACTGTTGTATATAGTGCATGTGTATGCTTGCAACCTTTGGAAAGTTAATGGTGGCAAGTGTTCTTAAATGCATAAGGTTTTTTGTTTGGATTCAGTCAGTTTACTTGTGTATACTCCTATCCTGATTGGTCAAGACTGTTTTAGTCCAATGTAAAATTGTAAATTATATTGAACACATGATCCAAATCAACCAGGATAAAGGTTAGTGAATATAAGCTTTAAAATGCAGCCTCCTCAATTACTTGATTGAAATGTAGCATGTAAGCTATGAACTTCTTTCAGCTTGAAATTAAGTCACATTCATTTAGGTTGAAGTCCAACACTACTTGACTAAAAGGATGAACTTACTTTAATAGGTATTATATTCTGTATTAATGTCCTATTTAATATTATAATATAAACAGTCTCTTTAGTAGAGGTTATATTACTCAATGAAAAGGGTCAAGCTAGCCCAACAAAAATTGTTGCCTCGCTATGTCATGAAGAGAGAAAAGGTGAAAGTATTAACTGATATTTTTTTTATGTTATTTCAGAATATCTACATACATCATTTTACATCATAATACATGAAAAATCCTATTGCAATGATAACATGTAATCTGTTAGTTGTGTGTTTGTAACGATACTTTCTTATTTGATGTGTTCTTTGTCTATAGTTTTTAATCTCTTAGTTGCATGTTTGTAATGATACTTTCTTATTTGATGTGTTCTTTTGTCTATAGTTTTTATAAAACAAAAATGCAAAGTTATACTTTTTGATTGCACAAGCTATATATGTTTTCTCTGCGACATGGACAAAAGAATTTAGGGATTGGCAATTAACCTCTTTGCAAACTGGGTTTAGTGGAGATATAAAAAACCCGAATTAATATGCAAATTATGGATAAAAAACAACCTATTTGTATATATGTTTGGGAAGAAATGTGAAATTCTTCAGAGGTGCATAGTGCCTTCATTATCAGCAAGGGGGAACTTGGAAATCGCAAATTGTGTACGTGTATGTGGTATCATTAATCGCAGAAATGTATATCAAGTGAAACCAGTTGTTTTAGCGAGCTCTCAAAATAACATATAGCAATTTTTTCTATCTGTTTGGCTTTTAGTTTGCTTCTGTTAATTAATTTATCTTGTGTTAATGAGCTCTTATTACCATTTATTGTGATTTTCAATAAAATTTTAGTAGAATTACTTGTTAGCAATCAGATTTTTGTCATTCACCTTTTTAATTTTAAAAACATTTGCTCTGCAGTGTTCTCGGGCTCTGGTTGCTGCAGTGCATTCCGATTCTGAACCTCTAAGTTGCATTATTCAACGAGTGCTCTTTCTGGAGAACTACTTTGGCTCTGAAGAGATGGCCAGTTGGACATGGCCAACAGGGATGAAGATTTCAGTTCTTGGATGTTTGATTTTGCAAACTATTTTTAGTTATCCAAGTGTATCTCTCTCTCTCTCTCATGCACACATGACACATGGTGTTCTCTGTTTCCTATTAGTTTCTGTGTCATATTAGTGTTTATGCCCATAGCAGTGAGGAAAATTTTAATTTTCTTTGTGCTCGTTTATGAATGCCATGATCAGTATGTTTTTTTATCATGTGAACAGTCTGACACTTGTTGGTATGGGCCATAGTGTTTATGCCCGTAGCAGTGAGGAAAATTTTAATTTTCCTTGTGTGCTCATTTATGAATGCCATGATGATGTGAGCAGTCTGTGGACACTTGTTGGTAAGGACCATATATATGTGGCCGCTAGAATATGTTAACTGGAAATGTGTGAACTGGAGTATGAACCGATATTTTCATGTGGCTTTTTATTTATTTTTCTTAAATTTCATCATACAGACGTGATCTAGATGCTTGGTTTTATAGAAACAGACTCTTGGATCATCCGATTTCGATGCATAAGGATCTTTTAAGGCTTGAACATCAATGGTTCAGAAGTTTTGTAAATATTCAAGCATCCGAAAATCACATTTATTTTATCGAAAATACATGATCCAACAGTCGATTCCTAGCAAATGCACCATGCCAAATGCATCTGCAGGGTTGGGTTTGCAAAAAAGTGTGGGAAATGCCTAGTTCACACAACAGTTTACATATTTCTAATTAACATTATTCTAGTGACCCTATATATATCACTGTTACCGATATCGCCAATATTTTGAATATAGCGCTATATTATCGGCAATTTCAATCTTGCTGATAATATTGGGAATATATCATGATATTTTTAAAATATCGGCAAATAAAAAATATCATGATATTTTTTAGTTTTTTTTTTTAAACTTTTCATTAACTATTTTTTGTTTCTTTTATATTTTAAAACTTTTAAAACATGTTTCTTTATATTTTTAAAAGAAAAATAATACAAAACTTATTATTTTCTTAGGTTTTTTTGTTGTTATTTATATTTTTTTCAATTTTTAAACTCCCGAGATTTATCAACTTTTGAAAATCTCTCCGAGAAATACCCTTGCCAAGAAATTACCTTTAACAATACAGGTGACTATGATATATATATATATGGTGCTTCTATTGTGTAACTGTATCACCATAACATGTGATGGTTAACACTTGCTTTACATAGTTCTAAGCTCCAAAAGCAAAACCTACCTTTGGAAATGTTTGACATGTTTCATTTACTAATTTCATGTGTTCAAGTTGACTCAAGCATGATATTTTGTACCATTTTTAAATCACCTTAATCTTTATTAACTCTGAGCAGTTGATTTTCACCAATTCAAAAACATAATCTCATGGTGTATTAGACATGATAAAAGCTTATAACATAGTAAATAAACCATGCTAAACCCATTTATTCTTAGATCTTTGGAATTGCTGCTGTATTGCTCAAGGATCAGTCACACAAGAAGAGTATTTGGGGCTGAAGATAGGACGATACCCAATATGGGTCGTCCTTTAGAATCTCACTATTTATATTAAAAGCACAAGACATATTATAAAATTGCCTCTAATGAGAATAGGGGTTACAAGCAATAAAAAATTACAGGAATACCTTTGTACACATTAAATAAAATACAGCTATTCTAAGAGCCTCTCTCAAGTTGTAGATGGTTCACAACCATGGACAACTTGGATTTCAAGAACAAATATCTTTGCTTGGTGAGACTTTTAGTGAAAATATCTGCAATTTCATCTTTGGTTCCAACAAACCTGGCCTCCAATTCAAGATCCTTAATTTCCTGTCTAATGAAGTGCTGGTCTATATCAATGTGCTTTGTCCTGCCATGCTATATTGGATTTAGATAAATCTTGATTGCACTTTGGTTATCACAATACAACACTGATCTCAAAATTCTTTCTCTGATCTTTCTTAATAAATGGTGAATCCATGTCAGTTCTGATGTGGCTGTAACCATGGATCTATATTCACATTCTGTATTAGATCTGGCTACAACCTTTTGCTTCTTATTGCTCCAGGATGTTATATTTCTGCCAACATACGTATAATAACCTGAAACTGATTTTTTTCATCTGGATCACCTGTCCAATCTGCACTGGAAAATGCCATAACAGAAATCACTTCATTTTAAGATCTTTTAATATAAACTAACCATCTCCAATCATTCCTTTTAAATAGCTGAGGATCCTGATAAATTTCTCCATCATATGAGCTTAGTTTTCAACTAAGAGCACTTGGAGTTGGTGAAGGCTTACAATCCATCATCACTGTCTTTGCCAAAAAGTTAAAGAGTATATTTATGTTGTGTCAGCATAGGTGTCCTCTTTGTGATGAACCTCCACACTAAGAAAATACTTTAATTTCCCTAAATCTTTCATATGAAAACATCTACTAAGGAGAGTTTTTATTTTATATGATTCTCACGACTCCCTATGACTATAATATCATCGACATAGATAAGCAACAAAGTAATCATATTGATGCCTATATATAAACAATGTCTAATGCTTGACCTTTTGAACCCATGCTTTTGGATTTCTTTAGAGAAGCTTTTGAACCATGATCTTAAGGCTTGCTTCAGCCCACATATGGACCTTCTCAATCTGATGACATGAGAAACAAAATCCTTCTCACTAAACCTAGGCAACTGCACCATGTACGCTTCTTCTAAGCTCTCATGAAGGGAAGCATTATTCACATCCAGTTGGTTTAAGGACTAGCCATAGTCCAGAGCAAGGGTTAGAATAATTATTATGGTTTTCATCTTCACCACATGACTAAAAGTTTATTTAAAATTCAATTCATACTCTTGAGTGAAACCTTTCTCTACGAGTCGTGCTTTATATCTTTCGATGCTCCCATCTCGTTTGTATTCGATCCAACCATATTCTTGTCCTTTGGCCTTCTCATGACTTTCCATGTTCAACACTCATTTAAAACTTTCATTTCTTCATTTATGGCTTCAACTCATGTGTGATTCTTATAGGATTTTGTAAAAGACATTAGCTCTTGACGTTTTTCAATTTCTGAAATGAAAACTCGGTGATCAAGACTGAAACTTTCATAGATAACCCATCTGTTGATAGGGTGATGAACTCTTGTGGATCTTCTCACAACCTATTCCTTATTAACCACACTTGGCTGCTCATTATCTTGTTGATGCCCATCATGAGCATTACTACCACATTTGACGGACCTGACCATATCTAATCTCCTTGAATCGGTGAATCTCTATCGTCAAATTTACAAAAGATACCGAATGCATCAATTTTATTTTTTCATAAAGCAAATCCAAGAATAACGGGTATAATCATCAATAAAAATAACATAGTATTTGCTGCTAGACAAAGATGCATTGGGAGCTGGACCCCAAACATCAGAATAAACAAGTTCAAAAGGCTTCAAAGCCCCACCATTCCAAGACTTGAAAGGCGAGACGAGACTCTTACAAATATGACAGCTAAGATATAAAGAATCTTTATTACAGGCTGGATTTGGGAATTAATCCATCAGACACAAGTATCTCAACAAAACCATGATTACAATGAGCAAGACGAAAATGCCATGTAGATTTATTGGACTCTGCAACATTTGAAATGGAAACAACAAGAGAAACTGACTTCAAAGTTGAGACACTAACATGCGACTCCGATGAATGATGATCTTATTGATGGTTCATATATTTTTACGTCATTCTCCCTCAACGAACGTATTCTTCGCGAGAAGATCTTTTACATATACAGAAAATGAAGTAAATACAATGTAGGAATTTGTATCATCAACAAGTTTAGATACAAAATTTAAATTCTTCTAAATATTAGGAACACAAAATATTTGACAAGGATAAAAGATTACAAAATTGGTAGAGGAATTTGAGCATTGCCAACTAGTGTGATTCCTACCAAACTATGGAATTAATTTGAACACTTACCTACATCACCTGTAGTATGAGTGAGGGTTCCAGAATCAATGTACCAATAACCTTCTTCACTCTTTTTGAAGTTAAGACCCACAAGAGCAGCAATAAGAGAATCCTTTTTAGTTCCTGGTTGGTTGTTAATACACTGTCTCTAGTTGGAATTTTGACCTTGAATATCTGTTTGGTTCTTATTTTGGACAATCTTGACCTCAAGATTGTAGTTGGGGTCATCCTTCAACCAGCAGTTGGCCTTTAGATAACCCTTCTTCTTGTAGATATGATAGGTTAGAGCACCTCCTCCTCAATTTTGATTAGGAACTCCTAAGGGCTGCATATTAGGCAAGGGCAAAATACTCCTGCCTCCTTGATTGTTTCCATGACCATGACTGCGAGGCTCCCCTCAAAAGATTCCATGTCCTCGACCTTGTCCAGCAGCAGTATTAAGAACATCACTAGAAGACCCTACACCTTTGCTTTGATCCTTCAAACTGTTCAGAGATAACTCATAATGCAAAAGCTTAGATGTAATCTCATCAAAGGTAGGCAAGGCAGAGAGAAGAGACAAAGTAGTGGATAAGACATGAAACTCCAGTTCAAGTCTACCCAAAGCTTGTTGAACTTTTTCCTTTTTCTGTATCTCACATCCAACCATGTCTAGTTGGTCCGTGATAGACTTCAACTTGTTCAGATAATCAAGAACACTCATGGACCCTTTTCTGAAATTCCTTCTTTAATTTAAATACATAATTCGGGCCTTTGAAATCTGTGAATAGGTCTGAACCAATCTTCCCCAAAGCTCCATGATGTTGCAATCATCTCGTATGCCGATGAGCACCTCCTGCGAGAGAGTAGAGGTGATATAGGAAACAGGGGTCTAATCCCTCTTCATCCAACTGATATATGTTGGATTCTGAATGGTGGATGACAACACAACCACCCTTTTATCATCCTTTTCTTCTCATAATGTGAGCTCTGGTGGGATCTTGACTGATCCATGGAAGTGCCCTGCAAGATCCTGACTTCTAATGAATGGTGAAATCTATATCTTCCAATTCACAAAAGTGGAATGGTTCAATTTTTTAAATACTAGCTGAGGTAGAAAATTGGAGGATAAGGCTAGATGAGGATTTGGATCCATGAAAACAATGAATATTGTGTAAAGGATGAACAAAGTTATACAAGAGAGAGGAAATATGAAAAACGTGAATCATGGGAACAAATGGATTCCATAGGCACAATAAAGAAATTGTTTCCTCAATATTTCATGTCACAATAAGTAAAGAAATCAATCAGAAACCACCGAGAGAAATAAATGAGATCTGCGTTTTTTTTTGTAGATTAGATCAATGAAACAGAAACAACAAAAAAATATATCAACAGATCAAACGGTCTTCTATTTTTTTATGATGACCTGAAATAATATGCCATGCGGAAAACTCAAAGAGATATATGGCAAAGTATGGGGATCGATGGAAAAAAAATCTTAATATTTGGGACGTTTTTCAGATTTGTAACATACCCAAAACAGAAAACTTAGAGAATGAAGGAAAACATATAGATCGATTTATATGTTATGATGAAAAGAGAAAGAAGACGATGTTGGGTCAAGAAAATATTAAGAAATAGCAACAAGAGTTGGATTAGAAACAAGAGATAATGAAAAGAAGTGACATATCAAAGAGAAATAAGAGATATGGATGACTTGGAGAAGAAGAAATCTAAGTCAGGGTCTTTCAAGTACCATAATGAATCATTCTTCAATCCTATACTCTGATACCATCTTAGATTTTTGGAATCTCTGCTGCATTACCCAAAGATCTGTCACACGAGAAGAGGAAAGATGAAGAAGAGTATTTGGGGGCTGAAGATAGGATGATACCCAATGCGGGTCATCCCTTAGAATCTCACTAGTTATATTAAAAGCACACAACATATTACAATATTGCCCCTCATGAGAATAGTGGTTACATACAATAAAAATTACAGAAATACTCCTATACACATTAAATAAAATACAACTATTCTAACATTTATATGGTTAGATTTAACGTTTAGTGGCCAGATCCATTAAATAAGAGTATGCACCACCATATGGTATCATGGTACAGAACTACCATATATATAAATTCAAGGTTCATTTAAAACCATTAGGACTTCTCCAACATTCATGATCAACTTGCATAACTTTATGCAGCATACTTTGTTGCATTGTGATTCTGGATGAAACCATGGATATGTTTTATAGGCTTATTCATATGGGAATCTTAGTCGAGGAACCTTGATAATCATCTTCTTTACTGTGATTACATTTTTGTTATGCCTTCACTTTTCATTACTTTTGTTTACAATATAATTAGTGTCAATATCAATCTCTTGTTTGTGTCATAAATTTGATGTAATACAGAAATACGTTCAGCCATTTGTCTCAAGTATTGTAACAATGGAATCTGGCCAAGTCCTTGAAATGGCAAAAGATGCTGGTGGTGGACGCATTCTTGAGGCCCTTCTTTCTTCTGATGTTTCTGCAAAACGGAAGTACAAAATAATAGCTAAGTATGCTCTTGAAACTAAGCCGAGAATATGCTGGCTTGATTTTCTGATTGTGTTAGTCAGTAGCATTTATGTGGATACTTTTATCCTGACTCAAAGTTATGTGTTCATTTTGTCTTTGTCCTGAAAAAGATTGTCCTTGCAGTGATGAGTTAAGAAACCCTATTTTGATGACCATGATTGCCATAACCGCAGGAATCATTAAAACAAGCCATTTTGCGTTGTTTGATGTGACTGATGGAACTACTTTCACATAGTTTCATAGCCAATTTTGAAATATTTGATTTGATACATTCCATTCAGATTGCAGATTAACTAAATGTGTATTCACATAGACAAACATGCATAAAGTTTTGTTTGAGAATTGAGGACTAGTTTATATAGGAAATTCCCGCACATGATGCCATGACAATGAGTATGTTTAGTTGGGGTTTGCCTGATACAACCTTGGATAAAGTGCCATTTCATTATTTTCATCAGTAAAGCATGTAAGATGTGGGTTTTTCCCTGGCACTTATTTTGCTTTTCTGTTAACATTTTTTGGAAGCACATGCGGCCTTACCTAGATGCTTGCTGCAGATAGAGGATTGAATATTAGTTTGTTTTATTCAAGATGCAGTTGCATTTAACTAATTGCTGACTGCGTTTATAACTCTTGCTTTTATTGTTTATCTTTTTAATAGACTTGAAGGCCATTTTGGTGAGCTTGCGATGCTGCCATCTGGCTCCTTCACAGTAGAGAAGTGCTTCAATTGTGGATCATTGTCCTTAAAAGAGCTGATAGTGTCCGAGTTGACTTCTATGCAAGTAGAACTTTTCAGGACAAAGCATGGACCCCATATGTTAAAGAAATTTGATGTGTCCAGGTTTCTCTCTCTCTCTCTCTCCATTAGAATATGTATTTACTCTAACCGTCTATTGCTGTATTGAATTTGGTTGTGAGCGGAGTGTAAGGTCATTTCAACGAGTCCATGGAGGAGTAGAGGGACGTTTGAGTTCTTTGCAGTTGGGCTGAACTGCTATAGTGTGCACTAAAGTTTCTCACATGTCCGTCTCTCTACAACCATGCAGTTCTGTCTTTGAATCTTTTGTGCTTGAATAGTGTTGGAAATTAAAGTTGTAGTTTATTTTTTATTGTATATTGTTTGCAACAATGTGCAATGACTGAATGACCCATCATAAACTCTGATGTGTGGCCAGTGTTTGCTACATTGTGACTTGAATCTAGACGTGGGAATTGGAGTTGACCTGACTGGTCAGTTGCTTTTCCTGGGTTCTCTTTTGGAACATGGAGTTACCTAGTAGTTTACACTACCTGTCCCCTGACATGGGATCATGATTTTCAATATCATGAGCAAAGCCGAAGAGAATAGCGTTGAAGTATTACTACAATTCAAATATCAAATGATACAGTGGGTACTTAACCTTGCTGTTGGCTGATACATTTTCTGCTGGCAACAGATTTGCCAGCCGACCCGAACAGTGGAGGTCCATGCAATCATCAAGGCAATCAACGCAAAAGGAGTTTTCTAAGCTGTTTGGATCCAACAATACATCTGAGGGAAGTGGGCTACCAGTGTCATCTTCTCATTCATTAGATGAAAGGATCGGAAAGGATAAAAAAAAGGATGGCATCCCAACTGATGGAAGTGATCGTGCTGTAAAGTTCTTGGGCACAGATATGCCTGGTCTTGATCTATCAATGGCTAAGTTGGGATTCCCGATGAAGAAACTGGCTAAAAAGTCTGTAAATTTCGTCACCAAACCCACAGTCAGGTTAGAAGAGGAAGGGCAAAACTCTGTGTCCAATAAAAAAAGAATGGTGGGGGCGGATACAAGTGGAGTGACTAATAGTGATGAGACTGACATTGAAGTCAAGAGGGAAGATGAAGTTGGACTTTCAGTTACTAATATGCAAAAGAAAGAGAAAGGAATGAAGAGAGAAAAACATGTAGCTTCCTTATCCCCATTCAAAAGACAAAAACTTGGTATAAGGTAACTCCAATTTCCTTTTTCTATACCATAATTTGTTGTTGCCTCATTTTTTTTTCTTTAGTCTTCATATCTGTTTTCTAAAATCAACAAGTCAATCTGGCTTTGATGGTTTTTCAAGAGATATATATCGCCAAACTGTTTCTGTTGTATTTCTAGCTTCCAAATATAAGGTGCTTATGCTTGTGTATGAATTGTTGGACATCTGCATCTTGCATCTCTGTACCTGATGCCCATACCAGTTTTTTTTTCATGAAAATAAATCTGGGCAATAACCCTATGCATTAATTTGTAGCATTAATAGCACAGATTAAATGAACCATGAGTTCATACATCGTGCCAAATCTGGAAGTTTATCCTTCCAGTACATCAAGTTCCATGAACTAGAAACAACATTCTACGTGTTCAGGACCACCAAGTTTTTCACTTTGTTTTTATCTGACGTAATACCTCTTTGCCTCTCGAAGTGCTATAATGGGCTTTGCTCTAAGACCTCCTAGCTTTGTACATGTTTAACTTTGCTATAAGAAGTTTTTGCTTTCTTTTCTTCTTGCTCTTTGCCTTCTTTCTTTTTATGTGATCATGTGTGTATGCTTGTGTTACTGTGTCTGCACATCCATCGAGAGGCCAGCCCTTGGTGTTGGGGAGCACTGAGGCGTGTTGCATGGGCCTTCACTTTCAGCCCATGATACTACATTTGACATTAGGTGAAGAAAATGATTGATGGACATGGTAGAGCAATTATGATTCAATGTTAATAAAATGTAGACAACGTAAAATCGACCATCTTCATCCATCTTCCTTCGTGTTGATCTCGTTACACCATCTCTTGTTGGATCTTATGTTAATCCTATAAACCTGGCTCACCCCTTGCAAGGTGATATTTAATTAAAAAATGATTGTATTGTCCTTATAAAATATCGTGTTTTTAAAAAATGTCTCACAATTTGTTGAAAATCTCTTCATTATCAAATTTTTTATTCTCTACTGTTTTTGGACACTTTTTTTTGCAAATATAACATGATGTTTGCAAAAATCATTTTTGTGAATCCTTAAAAATGTGTGAACCTCTTTTTACTAAAAAAAATTATGTTTGAGGACATTCGTAAATGTGTATGTATTTAGTTACAAGTCTGCAAATATAGTACAACCTTCGTAAATCCTGTAAATCCGAATGTCCTTAAAATGTAAATTCTTTTTACTAAAATTGCATAAGAGGCACACGTAGGAGGACATTCCCAAATGAGTAAGGACATTTGCATGCCAAGGTCAGGATATTTGTAAATGTTGGAGTATTTAATTAAAGGAGGCTCACTAATATGGTACATTTTCAAATTATGAGAATCTCTTTACTAAATATTCACATTTGTGATTGTCCTGACCTCATGCAAATATCTTCACACATTTGCAAATGTATTAAAATACTATTTTTTTTGTATTAAAGGAGGTTCACATATTTTTGGATGTTCACAAAAATTATTTGTGAACGGTGTGCTATATTTGAGAAAGGGGAAAATGTTTTAAAAAAAGTTGAGAATCAAAATTTGAATAGGGTTAGGATTTTGGTAAATTGTGAGGCATTTTGAAGATCCCACCATTTTACAAAGAAATTATGGTCATGTTCCCCCTATTAATCTTTCAAGTAAATCAAACTCGGGATAGACAAGGCCTCTCCCTGTGTTAATAGATTTTTCTGTGTCTTTTAAGGGCTAACAACTTTTGTACTCATTGCAGTCCCTGCCACCAAACGGCATTTGCAGCTCACAAGGTGGAATCCAAGATTCTGTGTTAGGACATGTCCTGCTTAGTCCGCTTCATCTTTTCTATTCTCTTTACAAGTGTCATGCGTTTGAATTGCATGCATCGACAGGACACACGCCCGTCTGTGGACAAGACACTTCTTACTGTCCTACCCTATCCACGGGCCAAAAAAACTTTCTTTTTTTTTGGGTGCGTCTGTGACTGTGTGTCTGCCGCTGTTCTGTGTTGTTGGTGGGGTGGTGGGGGTGCACGGGCATGGAGCAGCAACCTGTTTCAGCCACTGTGGGATGCACCAAATCCCCATCCTTGCGTCCTGCATTTTTGTGGGCATGCGGATGTGCATGGGCGCACTCTTGGTGTGTCCTGCGGACGGGGATTCAAATGCATCTCTTTGTCACGCCACCTTTTTTCTAATGGTGAAAGCTTCTATGCAAAAAGGTGGAAAACGATTTCCCAACAAGTCTTTACCGAGTTATCTTCTCGAAAAAGCAAATCTTTCCCGAGTTCTAGTTATGACTTGTTGAATCACCATATAAATTCTATGATGATTCAAGGAGGAGCCCACAACGGGCCTGCTGAAGCTTGTTCAGCCTTACGACCTATAGCGTCTTGCTCTGTTATGATCTTGGGGATTTTTTGATGGAGTTCCATAGCCGAATTCTGTGTCTGTAGGCTTGTTCCTCTTGTAGCTTCTTCTTCATCTACGCTGGAGTCACTCCTCACCTAAACAAGGGTGAGACAGTAGAATAGGGGAAAGATTGAGGGAAATGAAGATGGGCTGCTAAAGGAGTTTAGAGAGAGAGATACTTTGTTAGTCCTCCCTCCGAGGGCGAAGAACCTCCATTTTTTATCTTAATTCAGCAGAGAGAAACATTACAGCCATGTTCCATTAGTTATTGCCCTAACTAGCAGCTGACAAGAGATATCCAAATACTACTTCCGTTTTATACAATCGACTAAAAACATGACCTAGCTACTACTAGTATATTGTGCCTTAACCATTCAATGTTGGTGGGTTCAGCTCAGCTGAGCTGTCCCTAAACTTTGGATGGGGCAGTTTGCTCCCATCTATCTAACCAATTAGATCACATGTGAAAAGGATGGATGTGAATTGGGATTCCCATAATAGGTAATTGTGATTGATAAGAAATGATGAAAGTTGTTAAGTGGCTGAGAGGGAGATATTGATTGGCATACCAGGTTTATTTTCCATAACTAAGCTTACCAACGATACAGATGATGATTGGAGCCATACAATCAGGAAAATTTGAGCCCCAAATGATGGACTTAAGTTACTAATATTTACATCTAGTGGTTTACTATTACCACCGAGGTGGTATCTGAAATGAAATGGGGATCTTCGAAACACGAGCTTAGATTAACAAGGGCAAGTGTCAAGAATGACACTAAAGCATAACCCTTAAAAAGGGTATAACTGAAAACAAAATAAAAATAAAAATGTATTCTTTATTGATATGAAAAACCAATTGCTTAAGAAGCATTGGAATAAAATACAAGAGGGGCTGCACCCCTTTATATACACAGCTGAAAGAGGACTCAATAGAGCTTTTGGACACAGTCCAACAACTCTATTTAGAGCTGTTGGAATGTGTCAGTCCAACAGCTCTATTAAGAGCTGTTGGACTGTGTCAGTCCAACAACTCTATTGCTAGTCAAGTCTGGACAGGACTTGACTAGCAACAGTCATTCTAGTTCAAACTGAACTAGATGACATAAAGACAAAAAATAAAAATAAAGGAAAAAAATTACAGAAAAGAAAGAAATGAAAAATGTATTTATATATATATAATAATATAATATTATTATATATACATATGTGTACAGTTTTACATTTTAACAGTCCCCCTCAAACTTACGGTACAATGAGCGAAAGTTTGTCTAAGAGAAAGTGAAATCGGGGAGTAGCGAGAGGCTTTGTAAAGAAGTCTGCTAACTGATATTCTGAAGTGACATATGGCAGATCAATTATCTCGTGTAGATATTCCTCTCTGACGTAGTGACAATCCATTTCGATGTGTTTGGTGCGTTCGTGCAATGTTCTGTTAGTGGCAATGTAGATCGAACTTTTGTTGTCATAACACATTTGTGAAGCCTTTGTTGCTTCAGCTCCCATGTCATCAAGCAGTCGTCGGAGCCAAACTACTTTCATGGTCGTGGTTGCCATGGCTCTGTATTCAGCTTCGGTGGATGAGAGAGATACCTTCTGCTGCTTTTTACACCTCCACGAGATCAATGATTCCCCTAAAAAGACACAAAAGCCAGTGGTTGAGTGTCTGTTATTGGGATCACCTCCCCAATCAACATCAATATATGCAATTAAATCAAGAGAAGAGGAGGAAGATAAGAAAAGTCCTCGTGAAAGAGAGGACTTGATGTATCTGATAATACGTATGACTGCTCCCATATGAATAAAAGTAGGAGCATGTTGAAATTGACTTGCTGTATGAACAACATGTGCTATATCTGGTCTGGTAATGGATAGATAGGAAAGTGCCCCGACAAGCTGTCTATAAGGAGTAGGGTCTGCAAGAAGTTCTCCATCATCAATCTTCATTTTAACATTAACAACCTCTGGAGTGTCAACTTTCTTATCATCAGTAATACCAGACCTGAAAACAATATTAAAAGCAAATTTAGTCTGAGATAATAAATATCCTCTAGGAGAATAAGCAACTTCAATGCCTAAAAAGTATCTCAACAAGCCCAAATCAGTCATTTCAAAATGAGATTTAAGAAGTGTTTTGATTGTTTCAACTCCCTGTTTATCGCTTCCGGTGATGATCATATCATCCACATAGAGAAGAAGCACAATGATCCCTGCATCAGAATTCTTAATAAACAAAGCAGTGTCAGTTAAACAGAATTGAAAACCAATATCAATCATAACACAACTAAACCTATCATACCAAGCTTTTGATGCTTGTTTAAGTCCATAAAGAGCTTTTTCTAAGCGAAGGACTTTACCCTTAGAAATACTTGACCAGGAGGGGGTTCCATGTATACTTCTTCAACTAGCTTTCCATTTAAAAAAGCATTTTTGACATCCATTTGAAAAATAGACCATTTTTTGATAGAAGCTAAGGCAATTAAGGTTCGGACAGTAGTCATACGAGCCACCGGAGCAAAGGTTTCTTCATAATCAATCCCATATTCTTGGGCATAACCTTTGGCTACTAAACGGGCTTTATATCTTTCAACAGTACCATCACTCTTGGTTTTAATTTTATAAACCCATCGACATCCTATAGTTTTCTTCCCTGAAGGAAGATCTTGAATATTCCATGTAGAAGCCTTTTCAAGTGCATCTAATTCAGCTTTCATGGCTTCTATCCATTTGATATCATTTTTTGCTTGAAAATATGTGGATGGTTCTTCATATGAGTGAATTAATGCAATAATTGCCCTATATGTGGGTGAGAAAGACTCGTATGATACAAACTTTCCTGGAGGCCTCGAGATTCGGGATGATTGTCTAGTTGGAATGTTAGAATATTTTTCAAGTGCACATGGAGGATTAGACTCTTGTCGCCTGGAATATTGAATACTAGTATCTCTATGAACTTCTTCATTTTCAACATTAAGATCAATAATTCTTTGATCATCATCAAAGTTACAATCAAGGTCATATTTATCAGATGTTGATATTAGATCTAGCAAAAAGGAGTACTCAGTGACGTCTTTTAATTTTCTAAAATCAAAGAAGCTCTCCTTTTCAAGAAAGGAAACATTTCTAGACACATATAGTTTATTATTTTTGAAGTCAAAACATCTATAACCTTTCTGGTTTTCAGCATATCCTAAAAAGGCACAGGGAATCGCACGAGGGGAAAATTTATCATTTTTGTCAGTAAATATGAAACATTTGCACCCAAATATTCTTAGTCTAGAGTAGTCTGGAGAAATGTTCATAAGTTTTTCAATGGGAGTGATATTTTGTAACGAAGAAGATGACATCCTATTAATGAGATAGGTGGCAGTTAAGGCAGCTTCTGCCCAAAAGTCTTTCGGGACTTGATTTGCTATTAATAAAATCCTAGTGGTTTCTATAATATGGCGATGTTTTCGTTCTGCCAGTCCATTTTGTTGAGGTGTATAAGGACAAGATCTTTGATGGGTGATGCCATGCAATTTAAGATAATTTTGAAAATCTGTGGATAAAAACTCTCCCCTTGAATCTGTGCGAAAAATAGTAATATCATTTTGAAACTTGTTTTTAACCATATTATGAAAAATTTGAAAGTATGAAAATACTTCAGACTTATGTTTGAGAAAGTACATCCACGTATGTCGGGAGAAATCATTGACAAAAATAACATAGTAAACAAATCCTCCTTTAGAAATTACTGGTGCAGGACTCCAAACATCCGAGTGTATTAATTCAAGTGGTCTTGAAGAGAAAAAGGTTCTGTTCTGAAATGGTAATCTTTTCATTTTGCCGAGAATACAATCTTTACAATCAAATGATTCAGAGTTACAAAATTTCCCTAGATTTGGAAAATGTTGGATTTTGGCTATATGTGGGTGACCAAGTCTCTTATGCCACAGTTCCAACTCTATTTTTTGAATATTATAACAAAAAGCTTTCTTCGGCATTTCCAAAAAATCCATGTAATAGAGTCCTCCTTCTCTATGGCCTTCCCCAATCAGCTTGCCTGACTGGCGATCCTGTACCCAACAACCATGAGAAGAAAAAGAAATATTACACCTATAATCAGAAATTTGAGATACAGATAAAAGATTTAAATTTAATTTGGGAACATGTCTAATTTCTGGAATAATTTTTTTTTTTGTTTTATAAATTTTTTCAAAATTTCCTATTCCTTCTATTTCAAGAGAAGTCCCATCAGCAGTAAAGACCTTTGACACACTTGTTTTATTTTTAACACATTTGGATAGACTTTGATTATTTGGGGTCATATGAAAAGATGCACCAGAGTCAAGAAGCCAAGAAATTTTACCTAGATCAGAAAAAGATGAGGCTGCTGCGCCGGTTGAAGCTTCAGATGAGGAAGAGACACCTTTGATGAGAGGCTGAAGAATCTCCATTAGTTGGGCCAGGAAAACTGGTGCATCCTGATCTTTAGGCTCCGATCCAGCAATTGCAGCTCTTTTTTCTCTCAGCTCCTTAAGTTTGAGACATTGTGGCCTGTAGTGTCCCGGTTCATGACAGTGATGACAAATAACTTTCTTCTTATTATAGTCACCATTTTGTCGGTTAAAGTGAGGAGGCCTATATGATCGAACATGATTCCCTGGTCTAGACACGGCTAAAACAGAATCATCTTCAATTTTTAAAGAACCTTTCCGGAGACGATTTTCTTCCATTGTTAACTCTTCAATAGTTTCAACAATAGAAGAAATTTTTCCCCGGTGAAGTAGGGCCGATTTAGTGGTTTCAAATTTCGGCCTTAATCCAGTGATAAACTGGTAAAAATGTTCAGCATCGAGTTGTTTCTGACGAAGCTCGATGTCTTCAGCACAATGCCACTTTGGTTCTAAAAGAGAAAGTTCTTCCCAAAGTTTGGACAACCCATTGTAATATTCACGAATAGTTTTGTCTCCTTGTGTCATCATTCGAACTTTTTCTTGGAGGTTGCACACGTGTGCAATATCTTTAAGGGAATACATATTCTTAAGGTATTCCCATGCCTTGTCAGCATGATCAAATTTGGCAAGACTTGAGCATTTTTTAATGTCAACGCTATTGATAAGCCATGACATTATCTTTGCATGAGATATTCTCCATTCTTTCCATTTCTTCTCGTATGAGGCAATAGTCTTGATTTTCTCTTCTTCCGATAGAGGGACCTCTTTATCTCCCTCCTTTTTAGTAAGAGATAGCTTAGGTTCCGAATCGGAACCATCCACAATCCCCCATAAGCCTTTTCCCCATATATGGTGCTTCATGATTGAAGCCCATGTTACATAGTTTGTATCGCTTAGTTTCATAGGCATGATGGTGACTTTATCATTGCCATCCATCGATTACAAGGAGAGAAAAAATAGGGATAGAAGAGAAATAAGAAGGAAAATGAAAAAGAAAAAAAAACAATACAACAAGATGTGAAATCTTCTCTAATGAAGTGATAAAACACTTCTCTTCAAGTGGCGAACACTTGCAAACGGGCACGGAAACCGAGGCAGCTTCTCTAATGAAGTGATAAAACACTTCTCTTCAAGTGGCGAACACTTTTGCAAATGGGCACGGAAACCGAGGCAGCTTTTCCTCAAGATTTAGTACTTCCGCGGCTCTGATACCATGAAATGAAATGGGGATCTTCGAAACACGAGCTTAGATTAACAAGGGCAAGTGTCAAGAATGACACTAAAGCATAACCCTTAAAAAAGGTATAACTGGAAACAAAATAAAAATAAAAATGTATTCTTTATTGATATGAAAAACCAATTGCTTAAGAAGCATTGGAATAAAATACAAGAGGGGCTGCACCCCTTTATATACACAGCTGAAAGAGGACTCAATAGAGCTGTTGGACGCTGAAAGAGGACTCAATAGAGCTGTTGGAATGTGTCAGTCCAACAACTCTATTGCTAGTCAAGTCTGGACAGGACTTGACTAGCAACAGTCATTCTAGTTCAAACTGAACTAGATGACATAAAGACAAAAAATAAAAATAAAGGAAAAAAATTACAGAAAAGAAAGAAATGAAAAATGTATTTATATATATATATATAATAATATAATATTATTATATATACATATGTGTACAGTTTTACATTTTAACAGTATCCCGAAGGCTCAGGATCGAATCCCTCTGCCACATGGGGCAGCTGTTGTTCTGGTAGGGGGTTCGCCCAACCCCAGCTTGCCTTTCAAAAAAAAAAAGTGGCTTACTATTTCTCGAAAGAAAAATATTTACGAGTTGGTAAAATAGATGAGCACCATATGTCTAATTTTGCTGAACAGATTTAAGAGGCGTCCCGTGTACCAACCTTCACACTGGCGGCCAGGGCCAGCTGCCCTCTTTGAGATTTGAGGCCACTGCCTAGGGCCTCAAATGAAAATATATATATAATGCTTATATTTCACATGCTGAGGGCCTCCAATGAAACATAGCACATGATGAGGGCTTCCAATGAAAAAAAATATGGAGAAATATGGGCCTCCAATGAAATATGTCTAGCGCCTCAACTTCTCTTGAGCCGTCCGCCCCTGCTGGTGATCTTGTCCATTGTCTTGGACTTGCCAGTTGTACCCGCAAGGGTGCGATTGGCACGTCTTGTGCAATGCTTTATAAAGAGTCTGCACAGGACACACGATGTCCTGTACTAAATGCTGTGCACCCTCCTGTGTATCAAACATGGGAAAGCACCCGGGCAGGGACCAGCCGGTCCCGGCACAGGTGTGTCCTGCCTATCAAACACACCCTTATATTGCAAAAGATTAACTCTTTCATTCAAGTTGGTATCTCCCAAAGCACCAAAAAGAGGTCAAATGTTAAGCTTGTGTTAATGAACTTTGGCCAATATACAATAATTAAGGGCAGAAGGTGACTGCCTTTTTCTTTTCTTTTGGAAGGAGACCAAAGAAGGCACAACTAATTGTGGGATATGCTAGGCCAGACTGGCCCATTGCCAAACCCAAATTATTATATAATGTGGACAACGGGTCGGGCAGACCATGGGCCGGTACAACAGCTCAATCGATCAGTCCAAATTGCGGGCCAATTTCCCACGAGAGCCGATCATATGATCTGCCCAATTACAATGGATAAAGACTCTAACATCCCCACCTTCTATTACTCCCATCGCACCATTCCTTGTGTATATGGTGGGCCCAACCATGAAGGTATTGATGTCATCCTCAATGGCAGTAAGGGTGTAAAGGGGTTTGGGTTTGGTTAGGACCCAGGTGGAATCAGACCTGATCCCAATTTTTGGGTATGGTAACGGGTCTAGACCTCGGTTTAATCAGACCCGCCGTAAGAGAAACCAGACCGGGGTAATACTCGGTAAAATACTATTTTTTTTCATTTTTACAGTGAAATTTTGTGGGTCTTGATCAGAACTCGGGTTGGGTTCAGGTCTGGTATAAATTCTCATAAACTATACTTGAATCCATGTATTAATCGGACCTTCGGGTTTGGACCCAAGTCTTAATTGAGTCTTCTTATTTATCACCATACCTAGACCCTATAGGGTTTGGTTCGGGTCTGGGGTAAACCCGATCCATTGACACCACCCTTAATTGGCAGTCACGGGGACGCAAACCGTTTGAATCCACAACAGAGAACCAAAATTTGCAAAACCTCCATCTTGGATTCGACCCATTTGCATCCTTAGACAGCCATCATGGTGGTCGTTGGTCAGCCAAATGGATGATGGGGTTAGAGCATTTCCCAGTGGTGATTCGGTAGATCATATGATCTGCCGTGGTTGCCCACCCCTATTTCCAATAGATGATAATTAAGCTCGAGTCACATGATCCAATCGAAATCTGACTCTTTGATGGTCTTGGGCCCATCATCAAATCAGATCCATACCATAGCTGTTCTAACTTCTAGGGTTGTGGAACGAGACGAGTAGCTTGTTGTTTGGCTTGGCTCATGTAAGACCCATAATTTTTCAGTAAATTTTTTTGAATAAATTAATGAGGCATTTCATATGAAAATAGCATATTAACCTGAAATGTGAATCGAATCGATTTCTACGAACCAGTTATACTTAGGATATTCATATCTTTATGAATATATGCTCAAACAGTTAGGGAGCCATAACTTTCTCCTTGAGTAAAATCAGGAGATTTGTATAAGCCAACTTTCTTAGTTATATCGATACGAAGAGAATGACGTACTCAGAATTTTTTACAAAAAAACTATCGAAAACCCAAAATTTTTGCAAGACCCACAAAATGTTAGTAGGACCCACGAAAATATTTCTCAGAAAATATCTTTTGGGACCCACAGAATATTTTATGTAGGCCCCACATAAAATGAACCTTCATTCTTTATCCTGAAAGCCCAAGGCAAATTAAAAAAAAGGAAACTTGGAGACCAAGTTTCCTTTGGTTATAAATAGCCCCATCTCTCTCTCTCTCTCTTCTTATAAAATCGCCCTCCCCTCTCTCTCTTGCTCTCCTTCTCTCTCTAAAATCTCCCCTACCTAGCTTAGCCCTTTTGAGCCTACCTGACCTGGTTTGAGTCTGCCTGACCTGGTCAGAACCCACCTCACCTCATCCAAACCTACTTGATTTGGCTTAAACCTAGTTGGATCTAGTCAAAGTCAAATTCCTTTTTGGTCCTAACCCATATTTGGTTTACCTTACCTAGACCTAGCCTACTTGGGCTAAGTCTGAACCTACCTAACCCAGTTGACTTGGATCGAACCCAATTTTATTCAAACTGCTTGGGTTTAGCAGCTTAACCTGCTCTTCATCTTTCTCAACTAGGACAAACTCATCTGACCTAGTTTGACCTCTCAAAGAAAGTTTTGAACCCAATTTAAAGCAGACATAGCGTTCTAGAATCATTCTTCACCGATCGAAGGGTAAGTTTGATTCATCGATCACTCTCTCTTAAGTATTTGTTGATTTGTGTTGTGATATATATTGTATACGTTCTGAAGTAAAATCTGAACATAATCTTTGGTTTATGCTCTCTGAGACACTTTGGTGTTTACGTGCATCTTCTTGTGACTATCGTTGAATATTTTATGATAAAAAAACTCTTGCTTAAGGCAATATATCTGTATTTGAGATTGCCATCATGTCGAATAATACCAAAGCTATTCTTTTCTGCATATTACATATATATGCATTTGCTTATGCTTTTAAGATTATCGTCACGTCGAACGATGCCAAGACTCCTACTTTCTGCAATTTGCTTATGCTCTTAATATTGGTGTCACGTCGAACAATGTCAAGACTATTGCTTTCTGCAATTTAAATTACGGATTTAAGATTGTCATCACGTTGAACGATGCCAAGGCTCTTGTTTTTGTAAATATACATATATATTTGCTTTCTGCAAGTTATTTAGTTTGGTTTCTCCCACCGAATATTAAATATGTATTCATTTACGCTGTTGCATTATAAAGCACAGGCTCTTGCTTATATTATATATAGTGCGCATAAATGAGTGTTCAAATAGAGATCAATTCCAAATCGCCAATGTGATTCCATTGTCGCTCTTCGATCAAGATTTTGTTTGATGAATGAATCTCCTATTGAAAAAGCTTTACTTTTGCGCAAAACTACTTTTTCGTAAAAACCTAAGTCACTTGCGCATGGCCTAGCTATGGCCTAAGGTTCCAACAAGCTTCGATGGATACAAAGTACGCACAGTGGTGTGCATCCATCCTCGAGTTAAAGCCTAGCAATTTCTTCACCAAAGAGGACAAATGTTGAAATTTCTGAAAAGATATTCACCGAGCTTAAAAGAAACAACACTTTCTCCGTCAAAGAGAGAAACTGTTGCTGAAATTTTTGAAGAAGCTCAACCTGCTCAGAAAGAGCGTAGCATGTTACTCCATCATACAGAGGAGGTGTCAAGTACTTTGTACAACTTAGAAAGGGTCATCACACTTTTGTCGTGAAAGCAGGAGAAGTATTATCGAAATGGTTAGCAAAAGAATTGCCTTAACCGGTTGAATGACACAAGGATGCCCTATTGTCGAAACGCTGCCAGAATGACTCATTCTCATGTTTACTTCTAAGGGCACTTTACTCGTAAGGGTCGAAGAGCTAGAGTAGTTGTTGCGCCTTGACTAGGCCAAGTACTCATTGCGGTAATATACATCGAGCAGTCGATCCGTTGAGATCGTGTCATATGCATGCTCATTGAGATACTGTTGCATAACTAGACTTGTAAAGGCCGGAGAGTTAGAGTGCGTTGTCTACCCAAAAGAGGTGAGGTGCTCGTGATGGTCGTAGATGCTGAGAGCAAAGTCAAACATGCATATGAATAAAACTTAAGGTCACAGACCCTGCGGTTTTGACCGCACTGGAGAATACTGAATGGGGTCGGGTACATATGTCCTCAGTAAGGGAGGCACTGCCTTTCTGAATGGCATGCAAATATCCGACAAGTAACAGTTAGACCGGCAGACCCATTCACGACTTTTGCTCATGTGGTAGATGGTGATGGTACAACTGCGAGTGACATGTATTTGATTATGAACCTAACAGAGTTCAAGGGGGCTCTCATCACTCAGGGGGTATGGAGGTCATGGTTATCCTTAAATATCTAAGGATTAAACCCAACTACTGTAGCATAGAATGCAACCCAATCGGTTTGGTAGGGTTATCCCAGTATGAGTTCTACTGCCCTACCATGGAGAGGGTCTCTAATGCTCCCAAAATTTTAACCTTAATTATTGTTCAAATTTTGAGGCCATTTTTTTTATAAGTCCAAGTAAATCGGATCTTATAATGCGGAAATGATTTCAAAAAATGGTTAAGACTTTTGGCAAGGTTATACAAAAAACAACAATCAAATCAAAATGTATGGGATATACACATTTCAAACGACATACAATATAAGACTGAAATATGAAAAGTTTTAATTTCATTTCAAATCAGAGTATAAAAACAACACTTCAGCCTCTACATTATCAAGTACTTAAAATGAAAAGATCATGAATACCAAGATCGCAAGGTAAGAGTGGACCCTCAAGGATGCAGCTCGACCAGCCCTTTGTTCAAACTACTCATTATACTTTACCTACATTACCTGTCCCCCATAAAACGGGGTCAGACTCACTAAAGTCTGGTAAATTAACCCAAACTCAAACTTATAGAAAACATATCAAGCATTTAAAAGTAAAGACATGATATATTATTCATCAATTGTCAGGTGATAGACCAAGGAACAACGTCCTATGAGTCATTCATTTTAAGCATTCGAACATAAATCATTTCATCACTTAATATTTTATTCAACATTAACTCACACAATAAAGCATAATCTACATGCATTTAAGTCATACAAGTCATCGCATAAATATATATATGCATCTAAGACATTCAGATCATTGCATCATTTTCATATGCATTCATAATTCTTATAAACAATAAGTCAAATCACATTTGATTATTCCTGCGTGAAATACACGCACATACATTCTAACTAATTTAGTTAGATATTCATGATACACATCAATCATGATACATAGGTGTGATATATTCACTCAAACAATCATAATGCAATCATTTGCAATAAAACTATGTAAGTGTGATGTATCATTCACCTAATAACTCAAAACTAGTCATTTATAGGCGGGCCACCTATACGCTAACATAAGCGTCACAATTATAACCTCATATCAAGATTTAAAATCAATAAAGATCTAATTCTCACATTTGAGTTCAGCATATAATCATGCTATAACAGAAAATCCAATTCTATAGATTCATAACTGGGAATCTTAATCAACTCAGAAGATCACCACAATTCATCATACTATTTTTTTTAATCATAATAAATATTTACAAGATCTATGCCAGATCACTTGGTCTGGGAAATGTACAACCTCACAAGGAGTTATCGCCCTAGACGGATGGTCTGCCTGGTCTTGGACAATGCACTTCCTCACAAGAATATACCATCTTCGTGAGCTACACGCTCTTGGACAATTCATTTCCTCATAGAGACTTACCGCTCTAGCTAGATTACCTGATCTAGTCATGCATACCATCACATAGAATCATTTGGGAGCAGTTCTTCAACAGGTACCATATTCAATAAAACTATTGTGATACCTGCATCAATATAATTAACCACTCTCAGGGTCGATAGCCACCAACACGGCACAAACATGTATACAATCAATATGCTTCACATCATACATCACTTCATATAGCACTTAAATCATAAAATCACACATTTAACCAATAACGTTTCATGAACCATAGTTCACTATTGAACTTAAACATTTATCGCATGCCTTCATAATTTTATATCACAGTATTTAAATCATATCATACATAAACATATTATCCTACGCACCATATCATCGCTACAAGAAACATTGCATTTCGTAAATTGAACCTCGAAGCATGCATAAACAAAAGATGAGTTCTATGCATGCATACGTGAACATGCACATTTCATAATACGAAGCAACTAAATCTCAACATACATAACTCCTACATAGTTTGAGATTTGCACACACGATAAAAGTCATATGCATTGTTCATCACATGAATCGATATATCACTTTAGATATAATTGTATAAGGGTAGGTCAAAATCTCATTGACCATCCCACCGTACATCATACACATATATTTCTCAAGAAAATAAGACATACAAGTTCAAGACAATTTATAACATTCATAGTATGCATCGAACACAACTTACACAAATTCATAATAGTTATATGTGCACCATGTATCAAATTCATGCAAATACACAAAGCAACATAGTATGCACAAACCAAAGTATAATGGCACACATTGCGTACATATTATACATTCATAAGTGTATGGGCATTCAAACTCACACACAGGTGTACCTACAACAAACACACTCCATATTTCGCTCACTACAATCATGACAAACATGATCTCTGAACTATAATCACAAGAGTCCTAGATATCCATAACTAAGTGAAGTGTGTGAGCATAACTTGTATTTGCAATTTATTTAGATATTCAGTGCAACAACATCATGCTTACAGAATTAGTGCCTAAACATACTCTCTATAAGTTCAGTTAAGGTATCTTACCTCAATAATGTTAAGAATAATTAATCGATATCCAAAAGATAGAGGGGTTTCAAAGTTTGTAAAGACCGCTACCCAAGCAATACAATAAACCCTTCGTGTGTGATCGTAAATGCCAAAAAACTCAAAAAAAAATCAATTATATCAAGATTAGCCAAAAATAGCAAATTACACTATAAACCATTACCAAGAGCCACATAACGCACAAATACACTCCAATAATTTATAAACTTCATCAAAAATATATTTAAATATAATATATATATATATAAAAATAGTAATTTGTAGTCCAAAATAGTTCTATAAATATAAATTATGCTCTGATTTGCTTGAATAGAAAAATAAACAGGTAATATATCAATAAATAAAATTCAAAAGCTAGAAACACATTTCTAATTTAGAAATAAAAAATGAGTTCTTTAGTTATTAATAGTTCTTAAAAATTATGGGTTTTACAGGGTCAACAAGCCTCTGGGTATTTAAAAAACATAAAATAATCAACCCCAGAACATCACGTTAATGCCTGGGCAAAACTTCTCCCGTGTACCAGGGGGTGAACCGCTAATAACGAAATAATGCATTAGTTCTAGGTTCAGTGATGTATGAATATATGAGTGAGTGGACGTTGTTCTGTCAAGTCCTGCATAACCTTGAGAAAGGTGTCATGATCGGTATACTACTGGACCGATAGGACAAATACACATGTTATATCCGCACGACTAAGCTGTAATATCCTAAAATTTCTAAGTTCTTTTCTATAGCATTGTGAAATGTCTTGAATTTCGTGCTAATATAGAACCCTAATTTCTTTAAAAATTAATGTTCGAGTATATTTGTAAGGCATAGGGGGTTTAATAAGGTTGAATTGTAGTAAATATAAACCCTACACGGTTTGAATAATTGATAAAACCCTAAGTGATGCCTAATTGAAAATGTCTCTCTTAAAAAGAAAATATTGAATTTTCTTTAAGTAAAGTTAATTAAATAATGTGAATTAACAAAAGTAGGTTGTGAACATATACTTATTAATATGCTTAATAAGTTGTAATTAATGGATAATTAATGTCTTTACATTTTATATGATTTGTGGTTGTATAAAACACAAAACGATTTTTGTTGGAATTCTATGGTTTTTTAATTATAGTTTAATAAAATAGATTTTTGTTATAAATTAAACCCATTTTATTAGTTTAGTAGGAGCCAATAGGTGGGCCGTCCCATCCTATGTGGCATATTACTTTAAATTTATTTTGAAATTTAATAACCTAACTTAGAGAGCGTTATAAAACCCTCCCATAGCCCACGCCTCCCTCATTTTGGGCTGGAAAAATTTGAGAGCTTCTCTCTCCCCCAAAAACCCTCTTCTCTCTCTCCTCTCTTTCCCTTCCCTCTTCTCTTCTTTTTAGGGTTTCTTTTGGTTCTTGAGTTTAAGATCCAGACCTCAAGGGGTGTGGAGAGGGATCTAAGGTCCTCACCTTGCTGGAAGGAGGAGCTGGTCGGTGGATCGAGCAAAAAGAGTCGTTCATCCATCAAGAAATACATTTTTTCAACAAAAGTTAGGGTTTCTATGCTTTTATTGCAAGAACGGAGTTCTTGGCATGGATTTTGATGCTTTTTTATGAGTTTAGATCATGATCAAACCCTCCTAATCGTGGGTTTGACTCAGATCTAATGATCCATGGCAAAAACACGTTTTTCCCTAAAGAAAACCATTTTTGAAATCGGGTTTATCATAAAAATCAGTTTCTTAGAAATAGATTTGTAAAATATATTTGTATTTGATTTATTCCATGATTTTTATGCAAATATTAGCTTGGATTGATAGATTATGAATTGTTCCATCTACTGTGAATATTTTAGAATTTTTGGAATTTTATTTCATGCGTATTTTCTATTTCTTTTAATTTTTCTTGGGATTCGGGTGACTCAATTTGATTCACCTAAATGCAAATCTCGAAATTTCAGGTTTTCCACTTGACCTTTGTTCAGTAAAATGGTTGTTTCTCCCTCGTCCTGAGGAATTTTGACGAACGGATTGTTGCCTTGGAAAGCTAACTCCATTGTGCATCCACTGTAGAAATTTGGGCTCTGTTCATGGACCGAGCACGTATCTGTGACAGCCGAAACAAAAATTGATAGGTCTGTAGTAAAACATGCATAACTTCCTCATACGAAGGAGTTTTTACGAACGGTTTGCGGCTATGGATAGCTGACAACAATTCCTATATACTGTAAAAATTTCAGCTCTATTCATGAAGCCAAAAAATTTCTGTGAGCTCTGTACCAGTAGGACAGAGTTAAGAAATTGGAAAAAAATTAGGGCAAATTCATAAATCAAGGCTCAAAGGGTGCATAGTATATATGTTTTTATTCAATTTCTTTATAGAATTAATATGCATTATGTGAATGATTATGTAGGTCTGATTTTATGCAATCTTATATGATTATGGCATGAATTGTAAATGGAAGGTTACACATTAAAGATTTAGGATCAAAAGGTCCAATGAATACAAGTTTATGTTTTAAATTCTAAAAATGTGTTGACTACATGTATGTTCATGATATCGTGATGATATGATTGTTTCATTGATATGGATGTTCATATATATTCTCTTTGTTGCATTGGCCATGTACATGTATGTGCCTTATGATGTGTGAAAATGAATAAGATATTTATGCTACGCATGTGTTGAAGTGTCTGTTACAAGTTTAATTAAGTGATTTTGTTCAATGTTTTATAAGAATACATCCATGACCATAAAAGTGGTTTAAGTTTATTGTTGCATAAAAAGTATGACTGTAATCAAGTAATCATGTGACATTAAAACCCAAGATATTTGCTGGGAGAGTAGCAAATGATACAAAACTTCGTGGGGCAAGTCTGTTATGGGCACGGAAGGTTGCTCCTCCCCTCCTACGATTTTAGGGGGAAAACCTCTGCATTGGACTGCAACGTAGAGGTTATTGTACTCATGAGGAAAAACTGATGCATCGGGTTGAAAGGTGTTGGGAATCTCTATCGTATTAACGTCCCTCACCCCGTCTTAGTGAATGGACCTGACCAGGCTAAAGCCACCCTTGTATGTAAAACACGTCCTGTGTCATGGTCCTGATCTGAGAATGTCTGCCTGTGTCGTATCAGCAGGGCTAAGAAGTGATAACTTAAATGGTGTGTGCATTAATTTGGCATCGCATGCATCATCTAATTAAGAAAATGTAACTAAAGATAAGAAAATATGCATGCATTGAAAGAGCTTTTGCATATGGTAAGTCATTCATATTATCTGTTCATGCATGGTGTATTTTAAATGTATGGATTTATGTTTTTCTGTTATATATGAAAATTCTAAACATGCATGAGTTGTTGTATGATTGTTTAAGTTAAATTAAATGTTAAACCATGAAATTTCTATTGAAATCTTTGTCTTGTTATTCTGTCTTACAAGTTTAGCATATTTACTCTACTGACACATGTTGTCTGACCCTATATGGTTTAATATTTTTTAGGTAATGAGTAAGTACTTACGTGCGAAGGCGGAAGGTTGCGACGGGGACTGAGCCTACCTTTCCTCTGCTTCATGAATTCTAAACTCTGATTTTTACTTTAATTTAATTCAAGGACAAATGTGATTAATTTGGATATTTGTGAAACCTAAATATTATTTCATGCATAGTTAATTAGTTGTTAAAGTTTAAATTCTATAATTGTATGGTTGCAAGCATTCATCTGAAGTAGCACGCCAAGTTTTATGCCCAATGTGTTTTCCGCTGTTAACTGCTAAAAGATTTAAATGTATTTCAAAAAAAAAATTCCACCAATTTCGGGTTATAAAAATTGGGGTGTTACATAAGCAAAGCTCGAGGTGCTCGCGTTGGGGTTCGTGGGATATGGATATGCCAAGTCTTGGAAGCTTGAGCTTGACATCCCAAATGAAGTGCTAAAGAGGCTCTTGCCAAGTCGTGGAGACTTGAGCGAAATGTTCAACTCATAGCCCTATGGAGGCTCTCACGATATACACTAAGTCGTAGAGACTTGAGCGTCGTTGCTGCGAACTGGGACCCTGAGTGATCTTTGTATGAGTTGATACTTGTTTGAATATGTGAATTAATGCTTACTTACCAGACCAAAAGTGGTTTTGACCCTGTTTAATGAGGATTTGAGGTGTTGAACCTGCGATGCGATATATGGAGCAAGGCGATATCGAGTTCCAGAGTTTCTCTAGACAGTTGCACTGCTTCTTTTATAAAACTAAATATTGATTTTCCAAATAGTGACATTTTTAATAAATAAGTGGTTTTGACAAATGAAACACCTTGGTGGTCAATGAGTGCTTGGCCACATACTTGTGACTTGCTCGGAGTTTTCTAAAACTGGTGACCCATTATCGTCTATTTTCGTTGCTAAAACCTTTCTAAATTTCGCTACAAAGAAAAAAAATGAAATTCATGAAATTTTTAACTTAACTTTGCTTTAGAAATTTGGGACATTACAAAAATGGTATAAACCTTTGTTCGTGGTATCGCATTGTAAGTAAAATTTTATACTTTTTGATTCGGTAAACCCATGTCAATTATATATAGTAACTCATGATTAACGAGGCTATTGTTATCGATGCAAGTTCATATACGATGAATAGATTTGCCCATACAAAATCCAAGTCTGTCAGTATTGTGGTGAAGATGGGCATTCAACCAATGAATGCCAAAAGAAATATATTGTCGACCTCGTGCATCAGTGGACCCCATCACTCGAGGGTTGGGAGTAGCAATACCCTATCAACTTTGGATGAATCACCGAGTCTAAGCTACTTCGACTTGAACTTCCTTGCAGAATTCAATAATTCGCCAAGCTACCATCGGGCATCATGTACACCTAGCATAAATGATCCAAATGAAGGATACAACTCCTTCTATTTGCCAATTATAATTTTGGATTCCCTGAGTCATGATACTGACACATCATACGCTGAACCAACATCACTAGTCTATCAGCTAGATTCGCTTGAGTGTGCAGAAGTGCTGCTTGAGCCAACTCCAACTGCGCCTAAGTCAAGGTGATGTGGCGATCAACGGGTCTATCTGAGGTCATTTATGTCAAAAAAGAAACTCAGTTCTTAGAAACTGGTTATGTTTGGAGTCGACAGACTCATATGTATGGTTTTTCGCCGCCAATGTTCGACGATATGGCATGACACTTGTATTTAAAGGTGATGTATGTATGTTGTGTTGCAGTGTATATATAAAAGTAAATAAAATTTTACTTTCCTATATACATCAAGAAACTGAATCACATTGCTTTTATGTGATTAGATAAATGACTCCTACAACAAGAAGAACCACATCGAGTGAGGAGTCTCACATACAGGAGTTTCTGTTAGAGACCATCAACAACCTTATGACTGTCATTCGTAAAATAAGGCAGGAATCACGATCACTTGCCCAAAAAAAAGGATTTTTGAGTAAAGAACTTCTCTCCACCGACTAAGAGACCATTGCAGATGGAAGAAGTCATTCAGCTCTACAAACAGTCCAAACTTTGTTGTCCGAGGTGTAGCTCACATCACCCCAGAAGGGCTTGTCCTCGCGATACAGGGGGTTGCTTATATTGCGGCAAACAAGGCCATTCTGTAAAAGAATATAGCGAGAAGGCCTCATATCATCAATGGAGGAATATGGGATCTGAATGACCATCTCAACAAACACAACAACGTCTCCTATCCCAACGGCTGTCACTACCTAAGGCAGAGCAGAAACCTATGGCGAGCCATGTCTATGCGGTGTCAACTGAACAACTCATGGATAATGACTGTATCAAGGAATCTGAATACCTTGATAACTAGAGTTATGTTGGATAAAAAGGTAGTCTGAAGACAAAATTAAAGGAATGCTAGAGCCTAGACAAGTGACTCATGACCTTATGTATGGTCATCAGAATCGATATATATTTTTGTTCTCCAAAATAATCTTAGACCTGTCAAATCGAATTTTAAGTGCTTATGTCTAAATTGGTAGCTATCGACCCTATGAGTGAGAAATTGAGTTTGCGTAATTAGAATGCTAAAAATCACTTAATAAATTAAATCATTGAGGAATTGTTCTTAAGAAGAGAGTCTTGTGAGGTTTTACATATTCAAGATCAGATAGTTTATCCAGGGTGAGTATGTGAGGATGTACCGCTCCGCGTGAGTGTACATGTTCTAAAACCAGTAAGTTTGGCTAGTATGATTCTGTGAGGGTGTACTAATCCAATATCAGGTAAGTCTGGCAAAGGCGAACTTGTTAGAAAGCACGTTTCTAAGACCAGGTAATCTGACAGGGGACTTATTCCAATATGGTTAATCCTTTTGAAAATTATCTGTGTGTATGAAATAGTTACACAGAGCGACTATGATTAATAGCCAGTTGGAATGAGATCGATTTAACAAAGTTGTCATTGTTGTAGCAAAATTTGAACTCAGATATGAGAAGCATACCCTCATCGATCATAGATTATGATATGAGGTTATGAATGCGATGTCAAGATATGTTGATAACATTTATGAATCTGATATACAAGAGAAATATCTCGAGTTATTCACGCGACACTCTTAACAGAATTTCGAGGATGAAATTCTTTTAAGGGGCTAACGATGTAAGACCCATAATTTTTCGGTAAAAAATTCTAAATAAGTTTATGAGGCATTTCATATGAAAATAGTATATGAATCTGAAATGTGAATAAAATCAATTTCTATGAATCAGTTATACTTAGGATATTCGTATCCTCGCGTATATATGCTCAAACAGTCAGGAAGTCATAACTTCCTCCTTGATTAAAATCAGGAGATTTGTATGAGCCAACTTTCTTAGTTATGTCGATACGGAGATAATGACGTATTCAAAAAATTTAAAAAAAAATCACCTAAAACGCAAAAATTGTTGGTGAGACCCACAAAATTGTTGGTGAGACCCACGAAAATATTTCTCAGAAAATATCTTGTGAGACCCATAGAATATTCAATGAAATATTCTATATAGGCCCCAGACAAAAGAAACTTCCAGTCTTTATACAGAAAGCCAAGAGAAAATCAGAAAAAAAGAAACTTGGAGACCAAGTTTCCTTTGGCTATAAATAGCCCCCCTCTATCTCTCTTCTCATAACCCCCCCCCCCCCCCCCCCTCTCTATCTTGCTCGCCTTCTCTCTCTAAAACCTCCCATGCCTAGCCTAGCCCTTTTGAGCCTACCTGACCTGGTATGAGTCTGCCTGACCTGGTCCAAACTTACTTGACTTGGCTTGAATCCAGTTGGGTCTAGTCAAAGTCTCTTTTGGTTCTAACTCAGGTTTGGTTTACTCGACCTAGACCTAGCCTACTTGGACTAAGTCTGAACCTACCTGACCCAATTGACTTGGATCGAACCTAGTTTTGTCCAAACTACTTGAGTTTAGCACATTGACTTTCTCTTCCTCTTTTTCAACTTGGTCGAACTCATCTAACCTAGTCTGACCTCTCAAAGGAAGTTTTGAACCCAGTTTGAAGCAGACAAAGAATTCTGGAGTCATTCTTCATCGATCGTAGGGTAAGTTTGATTCGTCGATCACTCTCTCTCAAGTATTTGCTGATTTGTGTTGTGATATATATCGTATACATTCTGAAGTACTATCTGACCCTAGTCTTTATTTTATGCCTTCTAGAACATTTTAGTGTTCACGCGCATCTCCTTGCTACTATCATTGAATATTTTATGATAAAAGCTCCTGCTTAAGGCAATATATATGTATTTGAGATTGTCATCGCATCGAACGATGTCAAGGCTCTTGCTTTTTGCATATTACATATATATATATATATGCATTTGCCTTTGCTTTTAAGATTATGATCGCATCGAATGATGCCAAGGCTCTTGCTTTCTGTAAATTGTTTATGCTATTAAGATTATCGTCGCGTTAAACGATGTCATGACTTCTGTTTTTTGTAATTTAAATTATGCTTTTAAGATTGCTGTAACGTTGAACGATGTCAAGGCTCTTATTTTCTGCAATTTAAATTATGCATTTAAGATTACTGTTGCGTTGAACTATGCCAAGGCTCCTAATTTATGTAAATATACATGTATTTGCTTTCTACAAGTTATTTAGTTTGGTTTCCTCCGCCGAACATTAAGTATGCGCTCATTTACGCTGCCGCATTATAAAAGACAGGCTCCTACTTATATTACATATAGTGCGCATAAATAAGCATTCAAATGGAGATCAACTCTAAATCGCCAATGCGATTCTATTGCCGCTCCTTGATCAATATTTTGCTTGATAAATGAATATCATATTAGAAAGGCTTTGCTTTTGCGTAAAATTGCTTTTTCGTAAAACCTAAGTCACTTGCACATGATCTAGCTATGGCTCAAGGTTCCAACGAACTTCGATGGATGCGAAGTACGTATAACAGTGTGCATTCAACCCCGAGTTAAAGCGTAGCGATTTCTCCATCAAGGATGAGAAATGTTGATGAAATTTCTGAAAAGATACTCACCGAACTTAAAAGAAATGCGCGCTTTCTCCGTCAAGAAGAGGAAGTGATGCTGAAATTTTTGAAAGATCTCAACTAGCTCAGAAAGACCGTAACATGTTACTCTGTCATACATAGGATGTGTTGCCCAAATTTTGTCAAGTACTTTGTACAACGTAAAAAGGGTCATCACACTTCTGCCATCAAAGCAGGGGAAGTGTTGTCGAAATGGTTGGCAAAAGATTTGCCTGAACTGGTTGAATGACACGAGGATGCCCTATTATCGAAACGCTGCCAGAATGACTCGTTCTCATGTTTACTTGTAAGGGCACTTTACTCATAGGGGCCAAAGAGCCAGAGTAGTTGTTATGCCTTGACTAGGCCAGGTGCTCGTTGCGGTAATATACATCGAGCAATCGATCTATTGAGATTGTGTCATATGCATGTTTATTGAGATACAATTGCACAACTAGACTCGTAAGGGCTGAAAAGCCAGAGTACGTTGTCCACCCGAAAGATGTGAGATGCTCGTGATGGTCGTAGATGTCGAGAGTAGAGTCAAGCATGCATATGAATAAAACTTAAGGTCGCAGACCCCACGGTTTTGGTCGTGACGGAGAATACTGAATGGGGTCAGGTACATATGTCCTCATTCAGGAGGCACTGACTTGCCCGAATGACATGCGAATATCCGACAAGTAACAGTTAGACCGACAAACCCCTTCAAGACTATTGCTCACGTTGTAGACGGTGATAGAACAATTGCGAGTGGCATGCATTTGATTATGAATCTGACAGGGTTCAAGGGGTCTCCCGTCACTCAGGGGGTATGGAGGTCGTGGTTATTCTTAAATATCTAAGGATTGAACCCAACCATTGCAGTTGATGATGCATCTGAACGGGCCTGGTAGGGTTATCTTAGTATGAGTTCTATCACCCTACTATAGACAGGGTTAACAGGCCTCTGGGGTATCTAAAATACATAGAATAATCAACTCTCATAACATCACGTTGATACCCGGGCAAAACTTCTCCCATGTACCAGGGGGTGAACCGCTAATATCGAAACAATGCATTAGTTCTAGGTCCAGCGATGCATGAATGTATGAGTAAATGGATGTTATTTTGTAAAGTCCTGCATAACCTTGAGGAAAGTGTTATGATCGATATACTACTAGACCGATAGGGTAAAGACCCATGTTGTATCTACACGATTAAGCAAAACTCGAGGAGCTCACACTTGGGTTTTTAGGATACGGATATGCTAAGTCTTAGATACTTGAACTTGACATCCCAAATGAAGCCCTGAAGAGGCTCATGCCAAGTCGTAGAGACTTGAGCGAAATGTTCAACATGTAGCCCTGTGGAGGCTTTCGCGATATACGCTAAGTCGTGGAGACTTGAGCGTCATTGTTGCGAACTGTGACCATGAGTGGTCTTTGCATGAGTTGATACTTGTTTGAATGTGTGGATGAATGCTTGCTTACGAGACCAATTGTGGTTCTGACTCCGTTTAATGGAAATTTCAGGTGTTGAACCTGCGATACGATATGCAGAGCAAGGCAACATCGAGTTTCAGAGTTTCTCTAGAAAGTGTTGTATTGCTTCCTTTATAAAATTAAATACTGCTTTTTCAAGCAGTGATGTTTATAATAAATAAGTAATTTTGATAAATGAAACACCTTGGTGGTCAATAAGTGTTTGGCTACATACTTGTGACTTACCCAGAGTTTTCTAAAACCGATGACTCATTATCGTCCATTTTCACTGCTAAAACCTTTTCTAAATTTTACTGCAAAAAAAATCTGGAAATTTTTAACTTAGATTTGTTTTGAAAATTCGGGGCATTACAGCTCAGCTCGCCAAGCTACAAGCCAGCTCGTTTAGGTAAATGAGCAAAGCACAGGGTAAGCACAACTTGGCTCGACGCATAAACGATTGTTTTACATATTATATATTTATATATATTATATATTTATATATATTATATATTATATACACAATATGCATATTATATATGTTTTATACATATATTATATATACTTTTACATATTATCAAATTTTAAAAGCATTCAAAAAATTCCTTCTGGAAAATGAACCAGCTTGTGAAGCTCGATTCGTGATGGCACGAGCCGAGTCCGAGCAGGAGTGGGGCCTTAGCTGCCCAACCCACTTCCCACTTTGCATCTTTCACATGGTCAGTTTGTGACCAAAGAACCAATGGGCCTATTTTATTCCGTAACTACCCCTATGAAAGCACATCTTAGATCATTAAATATTGAGGAGAATTGTGGGTACAATAGTCATTTGACAACCGCGTAGGATGAATGCTTCTCATTATAATCGCCGGAAACCCAAACGAGAACGAAGTTCTCGAAATCCATCGATTTTGTGCTCTTTCCCATCGTCTCTTCTTGCGTTCCATCGTTTCCGTTGTAAGAGGGTCTCTCTCTCTCTCTCTCTTTGGGTGAAACTGTAGTCGCTTGCCATTATTTCGATGAAAGTATGCAATCTGGTTTACATCTTTAATGTCTTTGTGGTCAGATTTGGTATTTTTCCATCGAAATTCGAATTGGGTGTTGGCGTTTTTTTTACCACATTGGCGCATTCACGAGAAAACCCCTAAATCCTTTTTCCTGCTTAATTTGATTTTTCGATTTTTATGGCTTCTATGCGTTTGAATTTATGATTTTGTTCTCTTTATCCCAAACGCCTTCCCCATCTCTTTTTTTCTTTATGGGCAGGGCGGCAGAGTCGTAAAAGTTGTAGTGATTTTCTTTTTACATGAAATGGGGATTCTTGAGAATGAATTACAATGCCATTTACAACGCATGGATTTGAGATATTTATTTGTTGGTGTTATAGAGTGTTTGCGTGAGGATGATTTACTTGTTGTTGAGATCAGTGGGATTTTTGGTTATCTGATTCTGAGTTGAGGTTTATGTAGATTGCGTCGAAACTAAAGTTTAGAAAAGCTAAAGAACTTATGTTGTTTGGGAATTAGAAACTGGATGTGGATGTGTTGATTTTAACTAAAGCGGAGTTGTGGTTTATGTAGATTGCCTTTAAACTAAAATTAGGAAAGGTAAAGAGCTTGTGTTGTTTGGGTGATACTTGGGAATTGGAAGTCGGATGTGGATGTGTTGATTCTCTTCCGACTGTTTGTCAACCCAATTCCTCAACCGAATCTGCATCGGTGAAATTCACAGCCACATCCGGATCGTTTGAATTGGAAGCCGGATGTGGCCTGCAAGAAACCACGCATTTCACTGAATCCGCATGGGTGGCTAAGGGGATCCCGGGAGCACACCGTACATCAGAGTCCACAATCTGGGTCATTCCTAGAAGCTCGAAGTGCTACAGTTGAAGGATAACATGAGCTGTTTTGTTTCCTCATAAATAAAATATCGTGACCTTTTTTAGATATTTATGATAAGAGTGCATGGTTACTTCATTGACTATTGGTATTTGGCATGTGATGCTGCAGGGGTGCTTATTTTTTTGTACAGAATTATTGTTGTATGTAGTTTAGCTGCCAGTGCCGTTTGCATTTACCTCCTTCATGTCAACAACTTTGCAGCATTATTGTGATTTCCTCAAGATCCATCTTGCATATTTCAGTGTTAACATATTACCATGAAGATTTCTGTTTTGATATCTGCGGGTTGTGAAGCTTTGGAACTTGAATACATTTTCCTCTTCCTCGTGCATTACTTTTCCTTTATGTGTATTTCCCAAATGAAGATTCCCACACTTTTCTTTCTCATCCAAGTTACCATCATGTTGAGGCAGCATTGGCCATGCTTTTTTCTGTGCGAGCACAATCTTCCTAAAGAAGTGCTGAATATTTGCTGCTTGATGTATAATGCAAGTATTCTGGCCTGCCTTTAGAAAGAGTTGTTTAAATGTAAATACCACTAGTCATGTTTATCCTACTCACTGTATCATCAGCGAAGAATGCACATACTAGTAAGAATGTTGAATCCTTATTTTTTGGTGATTTGTGTATTGGGAACTTATTGCTAAATCATTCCATTTGCTCTTTCTGTCTACTGGTCTATTACTTCCTCAGATGTTCCATTCATAAATGATACTTTCCTCGATTTCTAGCTTTTGCTGATTTCCATTATATTATTCTTTGTATCTTTTCCAATAGACATTAGTTCAATGATTTACTGACCTTTTTGCATATTTTGTTGAGCCGCCTCTTTTTGCATGTGTGGATTTCTCCCATCTCTATCAATTCTTTGTCCATTTGTTTTTCTTTCTTTTTTTCCTCCTGCTATAAACCTAAATAGAAACATCACTTAGAAAGGAGAGATTGTGAAAAAGGTTAAACAAGGAGTCCTTTGCATATTTTGTCGAGCTGCCTCTTTTTGCATGTGTGGATTTCTCCCATCTCTATCAATTCTTTGCCCATTTTTTTTTCTTCTTTTTGTTTTTTTCTCCTGCTATAGACCTAAATGGAAGCATCCCTTGTAAAGGAGAGATTGTGGCAAAAGTTCACAAGGAGTACCACCAAAGTTTCACATCAACATGAGGGTGCAAGAAGAAGAAATATGCTTTCTTTATGTGATTAGGAGAGAAAGCTTATAATGCTTACCAGAACCTGCTGTTGTTTGTATTTGTAGTCTGGTCACTGTGAGCACTGTCAAAACCCATACGAAAAAAGTGAAAAATAGGTCTTTTCTCCGGTGCCAACTTCCTGGCTGTGGGTCACAGTGTTATGCCATTGCCAAATTTTACCCACCATACGAAAAGATGAACTCTACAGAATGTTCGTGGAACATTATTTTCTTGTCCTTGAGCAGTCTTGATAGGAAGATCTCATGAAAGAAAAAAGATGAATTAAAGGAACTGTGGCACATCAGCTCCAGGCAGAATGTCGTTGCCAGTCAAGATGGCAATCTCTAGTTTGAATGTCCATACTAAGCAATTTGTAATGTATGACTAGCCAAGCAAATATTTTCACCCAAGGGGAGGACCACTTTCCCTACTATTTTCTGATAAGTATTGGTAAAAGTGCTCGTTCCAACAATTTCAAGTAGCAACCACTTGCCCCTGAATCTTTCTAAATGATCCACCTGTGGATGCGTTTCACTAGCAGAAACCATTTGTTTGTGAGCCCATCCTCCGTTGACCTTCACTCTGAGTTCAATGTACAATCCTGTTCTCTCTGGCCTCACAAAAGAATCCCTTGGAAACTTTTGACTTTTATGAAAAAGATACCTTCAAAATGGAAGAAACTAAGTACTGAAAAAAGACAGCACAACCTTTGTGAAATCTTGCTTTTAGTACAGTTGTTTATTGGGAATTTTCCTACTTCATTTTGGTACTTCCAATCCCCTTTGAAGTCATAGGAAATATTTCTGGGAATAATATTGGAGTGCTACAAATAAATGGAAAAAAGGATTGTTCTTCTTTTTCATTTTGTGAACTATGGTTTTATATATTATTTTTCTATATTAGGTTTGGGGCAATTTTCCTTAGGTTTATCATTCTTTTAAGGGTTCATCAAATAATATTTTGTTCTCTTGGCATAAGACTGCACTTTGCACATCTGGTTTGAATGAAACTGGTGGCTGTCCCCCAGCTTACCTGGACAAAAGAAAAACTGGGGTCAGTTCTAGAAGTGAACTATCATGGTGGAGAAATAAATAAAACTGCTATTTTTCTATTCCCCCCTGCCTAGTGCATAAATCCATATTCAAGTTTTTGTGAAGCCCATGACCACCTTTTATATTCTGAAACTGTTCACTTCCATATATTTGTGTAGGCTTTGAACAAGCAACATCTTCAGGAAGCTTTGCAGATTATAAGAGAAAGGTGCTTGTAGGTGTTTCTACTAACTAAATTAGAGGGTTTTTCTTCTGAAGCCTTTTTCATGGCAGAGAGGGCTTGTGTCAAGCGTCTTCAGAAGGAATATCGGGCGCTGTGTAAGGTATGTATACTCTTTTCTATCTTTTATTTTGATGTTTTTAACCCTCACGTTCGCCAAATTTTTAAAATTTTATGCTTTTGATGTTTTCATAGAGACAGCTTGTCTGTGTTATAAGTCTTTCTTGAAAAAGGCTGTTTTTTTCTTTTTCTGTTGAGGCTTAGCAACACTCTGTCATTTTCCATTGGTACTTAGTAATGCTAGCGGTGCAGCAAGCAGTTTTTTTGTTTCTATTTCTTGTATTATATGCCTTTATTGCCTTAGTGACTTTAAAGTATTTCTGAATTTTTAGGAGCCGGTTCCCCATGTTTTAGCTCGTCCAAATCCAAACGATATCCTTGAGTGGCGTAAGTATAATAATTTATCAAATTCATCTTTTATTGGTTGTACATAACTCATGCTATCAGTATCTATTCTTTACCATCTGTCCTTTCTCAAGCTCTCAGTGATCATATCAAGGTGCTTCATTTCAGCATTCCAGAAACCATGACCATTATGCTCTTATCGTCTACGATACGGGTGTTGATGACTGATAAGCTTTTATTATCATTGGATTTTGGTTGTTTTATGAGGCTGTGAAGGTGTTGATTGAAATGACAGATTCCCAAAGTGGAACAAAGAATATGGCTTGCAGGGCTTTATTGGACACACACTCAATATAAAATACCCCTCTTCATCCATGCTTGCATTTGATGACGAGTCTCAATGCTCGTATATAAGTCTAACACGTATTGAGTGCCAAGTACTGCTTAATGTCAGATATCACAAATTGCCTATTTCTACCAAAAACTACTGCCATCTGACTACCTTTAACTGTGGCTGAAGAAGGCTTTCCTTTGACATTTATGGACATTGCTTTTGTATGTTTTAAACTATTACTGTTTCTATATTTTTTTTTTTGCCATCAAGTCCTTCCAGTCTTCTACTTTGGAGCTTGTGGAGATGATTTTCTTTTTCAATTTATCCTTTCCAGATTATGTACTAGAGGGAAGTGAAGGCACACCATTTTCAGGTATGTGAAGCTTGAATGACAAGGCACACACAGACACAGATTGTGGTGTAGATTGAAGTGTTATGATATGCCATTGTAGTTCTGCTGGATTGTCATCATCTAGACTAGTCTAAGATGAGTTTTGACTCAATATTGCCTTTGTATCATATATTGTCTGAGAACTTTTCTTAATAACATGTAGGTGGTGTTTACTATGGAAAGTTAAAGTTCCCCTCTGACTATCCATTCAAACCCCCAAGCATCAGGTACATGATCACTTGCATTGGAATGAGCTTGGAATTTTAAGAGCTGATATTAATGCATCTCATGCTGTCTAATTTTCCCCATCCTTGAATATCAAAATCCTGATGTTAATGTCTTTCTTTATGCTAGCATGAATACTCCTAATGGCCGATTTGCTACACAGAAGAGAATCTGCATGTCTATGAGTGATTGTAAGTGTCTGCCTATCTTTGGAGAATAATCATATTATTTCATGTGTTTTTTACATGCTGAATGTTGTTTCCCATTTTACTTCAGTTCATCCTGAGACATGGAACCCCATGTGGTCAGTTGCAAGGTGTGTTGAATAAATGTTTTGACTTGGATATATATTACACTCTTAGTCCTTTATATGGTTTATATTTACTAACTTTTCTGCAACTATAATTTCTTTATCAGCATACTCACGGGGCTTCTTTCATTCATGGTGAGTGTGGTTCGATTTTTGTGTCAGTTTTTTAGTTCTTTATAGCTATCCTATAAAGCTCTATGTGGAAGCGTTTTTTCCCTTCAGTTCTTGTCCTCGATTATAATTATGGGGTCCAGTTTATAATTCAGGAGTCTACACTAGCTTTGTGAAATTTTGCTATATTTGTTCTCCTCAAATATGAATTATATCTGATACTGTTGAACTTCAGTCTGAGTAATTTGATGTTGTTTCCTTCTGTGATAGTTTAATGTAGATGTGGGGCATGTGCATATATGCACAAATACAAAGCGCCACCACCCGATGATCCCTCCAGCTCATTTGGACACCACCATAGAAGCTAGTTTAGTCCTGCAGGCATTAACCTGACATCAGACTTAGCTGATTTGTCTTTTGGCTAGGCTCAAGTTCATGTTTTTGCTTCACATAAACTTGCAGATCCTATCTTGTCAAGTGAGTGCTGAGCTATGTAACACAGACTCTTCTAAAAGGTCGACGCACTCGAGTCGAACTTGCATCAATGCGGGTTGACACTTGGACACGGCTTCTGCAGTGTCAGGTGCTATGTAACATGCTATGTAACACGGACTCTTCTAACAGGGCACCGCACCCGCATCGCACTCACACCCATGCGGGTGCACGACTTCCTTTGTGTCAGGTGAAGTCAACCACACTGAGGTCCATTTCTATCTACAAGTAGATTCAGTTAACCCTAACAAAGTCTAGTTTTATCTATATTATATATAAAAATACATAAATGCACACACATACATGTAGTGTTAACTTAAAACTGTTATATATATAGATATATATATATATAATTTTTTTTCCCGCACCTCCGTTCCCAAGTTTTTTTAAAGTGCTGCATCCGCACCCGCACCTATGTGACATAGGTCAGGTGTGGCTAACCGCACCGGAGTCCATTTCTATCCAAAACTGGACTCAGTTGACACTAACAGAGTCCATTTTTATCTATAGCATATACTTAAATACATATTCGCACACACACACACACTCACTATATATATATATATATATATATATATATAGAGAGAGAGAGAGAGAGAGAGAGAGAGTAATGCTACTGTTCTCTGGGAGTACCTACTCCCACATATTAGAAATCATGGTTGTAGGTTGTATCTTCTCAATTAAACCTTATGGATGCACTCAACATAGTTTATTTGATAGGAATCATGCTTTGGATCATGTTTTTTTGGACATAAAAATATGATTTTTTAAGTCATGAAATTTTGCTACATTGTGAGCCATTGATTTTTAAAGGTCTTAAAAATCATACATGTATGCTATAATCTCATGATCCAAAACTTGTTTTCTATTAAATAATGCGTATAGATCATCTCTATAGGGTCTGATAAACAACAAAAAAATCAGAAATTTGAAAATTTTAAAGCTTCTATTAGGTGGGAGCACCTTATCATTTACCTATATATATCAGCACCCTCACACCCAAGTTTTTTGGAACTGCCATGTCGCACCCTTCACACCTGCACCCGCACTTATGTGACATAGGTTCTCAGTCATACCAACTTTACTGAGGCACAGTGTCCTTGATGTTTCAAGTTTGGGTCCTTTTTAATCTTTCATCTGTTAGGTCTTTTGTCATTTTATTCCAAAAGATTTTATGCCCTGTAGCTTAACTATATCTTTTAACCCGTGCAGATGGATAATAGTCCTACCACTGGCAGTGTGTCTACTACTGATGCTGAAAAGCAAAGGCTTGCCCAGGCTTCACTTGCATTCAACTGTAAGAGGTAAATGAATACTTTGATTCAGCAAAGTTTCCCATGCTTGTATAATTTTCATTGATGATCAGTCTTTGTTGTTGGGTTGGGCCCTGCCTACTTGGGGTTCTCTATTACTAATCAGGTCTTCAGCCCACACCAGGCTGTGCTTGAAAAAAGGGAGCAGCCTTTGGAATTGACCTTTATAAAAGTTTCACACTTCCCACTAAACGATAGTTTTTACGTTCTATGTTCATCTTCTGATGCTTTAGTTTGGAAGAAAACCATTTTTAATTATTTGTTTTCTTTTGTAGTCCAATGTTCAGAAAAATGTTCCCAGAATACGTTGAGAAGTACGACCAGCAACAAAATCCAGAAAAGCTGAATTCAGATAGATTGGCAGAGAAAGAACAACCTCATGCTGCATCTTTAACTGGAGACATCGAAAGAGAAGCCAATGACAGAGTGGTTGACAAAAGGAATGGGCGGCATACTAAAAAAAATTCCATTTTGGCTGCTGTTTTTTATATTCTCAGTTCTTGGTGCCATAATGGCATTGCCGCTTCTTCAGATTTAATTTTCTGCTAATTTAGAAGAATCAAGCTGCCTTGGTCCTACTCAGTGCAGATGTCGAAGAATTCCTCGAATGATTCTGGTCGATCTATAGGCCTTTCTGAATGCTGGTTGCTTTAGACGTACATCTTTGTATATAGTTAAACCTCTGTAGACTGGTGTACTGAATCAAGGATCATTAAGCATCCATTGAAGTTCAGAAGTAGGTGATTGTCTTGGGACATGACATGGGTGTGCCTCAGACCCAATTTCTTCTGGAGTTTGACTTGGGGTTGCTTCACCCTCGGTGGTTCCGTAATTTCTTGCATTGAAGTTGCTAGTAAGCGGTTATTGCTTCTTCAGTCACTTGATCATGTTTTTCTCTTAGAAATAGTTGGCTCAATTCCAGGAACGACTTTGGTTGGGAACAATTAGGTCAGACCCTTAAACTGTGTTCATCTGGTGACTTATTAGTGAACTTGCAAGGACTCAAGAACTGGGTATATCTGATCCTTATTTTTGTTCAGAAATAAAAGAAATAAACTTTGATCACACACTGATGACAAATGGGTGTGAGGCCATCTGAATTAATGGAGTTAGTGGTTGAGCCATGGCTCTTTTTGAATCATGATTCTGCACTGAATTGAATGAATGCAATATTTGAAAGTCATTTTGAATGAGCAATGTGTTCTATGGCAAAAATTGCTAGAGAAAGGTCCTTGGTTGAGGATGGACTTGCTCTGAATACGTGCATGCAAGCAAGTCTGGCTTCTTCCGAAGTTGTTCTCGGGCTTCAGGTTCCCTTTCTGATGCAATGCCGTTAACGCTAGATATTCTATGGGCATGTTTGATGGCAGTGATTTTTTTTTTTTTTTGCCCAAGAAAAAACTTCCGGGTTTTTGTGGATCCCACGTGCATCATCAAACGCATGACTATATCCTCCCTTTTTTCCGCTGTTTTGAGGCTTAACTTCCTTCAGAAAACGGAGAGAAAAAGTTGGAGAAACTCATCACGTTCTGCAAACACACCATAATTGTAATGCTTGAACATTTGTGTTTGAGGCGTCGGTCTTCTAAACCTTGATACAGCTCGCATTTGGACAGCCATGGTGGAAATTCTCAGGATTGAGAATTCTGCTTGTGTGGTTTAAACACAAAAGTCCAGAACTGTATGGCATTTAGACAGATTTAGGGTTTTAACGGGTATTTACAGTTTCTACCTGTAATGGTGGCAATTTGATTTCTTGAATATTGTGTGGCTCGATGTGTCCATAAACCCAGAGTATTGGGAAAATATAAAGTTTTTTTTTCTACTGCCAATTCTCTCTTACTCAACTGCACCTTTTGATACCAGGCATATGGAATTCAGAAATGAAGCATGAAAAGCATCATTATTCTTTAGGTCTCAACAAGATTTAACTCCTATGAGTCGCCTTCCCTCTCTTGTTTGAAAGCTGCCCTCCAATTTGTGTGAACCACTACGTCTCCTTGCCAACTGAGGATTTTGTAAAAGACTTTAGCTCTTGACGTTTTTCAATTTCTGAAATGAAAACTCGGTGATCAAGACTGAAACTTTCATCGATAATCCATCTGTTGATAGGTTGATGAACTCTTGTGGATCTTCTCACAACCTATTCCTTATTAACCACACTTGGCTGCTCATTATCTTGTTGATGCCCATCATGAGCATTACTTCCACATTTGACGGACCTGACCATATCTAATCTCCTTGAATCGGTGAATCTCTATCGTCAAATTTACAAAAGATACCGAATGCATCAATTTACAAAAAATGAGTGTAGCTGAGATGCGTATGCTGAGATGGATGTGTGGAAATACAATAAAAGATAAGATTCGGAACGAGGAGATACGTAGGAAGGTAGGCGTTGCACCCATTGAAAATAAGATGAGAGAGAATCGTTTACGGTGGTTTGGACATATTCGACGAAGGCCTAATGATGCTCCAGTTAGAAGGATGGAGAAATGGGAAAATATATTAGTTAAAAGAGGTCGGGGTAGGCCTAGGAAGACATGGATGGAGGTGATAGGAAAGGATATGAATGCTTTGAACCTCACCGAGGACATGGCATTGGATAGAAATGAATGGAGGAGAAGGACTCATGTGGAAGACCCAGAATGATTTTCTTTGTTGGTTCATATCGCCGACCCCAATTGTTTTGGGATGAAGGCGTAGTTGTTGTTGTTGTTGTTGGACCGAATGCATCAATTTTATTTTTTCATAAAGCAAATCCAAGAATAACGGGAATAATCATCAATAAAAATAACATAGTATTTGTTGCAAGACAAAGATGCATTGGGAGCTGGACCCCAAACATCAGAATAAACAAGTTCAAAAAGCTTCAAAGCCCCACCATTCCAAGACTTGAAAGGCGAGACGTGACTCTTACAAATATGACAGCTAAGATATAAAGAATCTTTATTACAGGCTGGATTTGGGAATTAATCCATCAGACACAAGTATCTCAACAAAACCATGATTACAATGAGCAAGACGAAAATGCCATGTAGATTTATTGGACTCTGCAACATTTGAAATGGAAACAACAAGAGAAACTGACTTCGAAGTTGAGACACTAACAGGCGACTCTGATGAATGATGATCTTATTGATGGTTCATATATTTTTACGTCATTCTCCCTCAACGAACGTATTCTTCGTGAGAAGATCTTTCACATATACAGAAAATGAAGTAAATACAATGTAGGAATTTGTATCATCAACAAGTTTAGATACAAAATTTAAATTCTTCTAAATATTAGGAACACAAAATATTTGACAAGGATAAAAGATTAGAAATTGGTAGAGGAATTTGAGCATTGCCAACATGTGTGATTCCTACCAAACTATGGAATTAATTTGAACACTTACTTACATCACCTGTAGTATGAGTGAGGGTTCCAAAATCAATGTACCAATAACCTTCTTCACTCTTTTTGAAGTTAAAACCCACAAGAGCAGCAATAAGAGAATCTTTTTTAGTTCCTGGTTGGTTGTTAATACACTGTCTCTAGTTGGAATTTTGACCTTGAATAGCTGTTTGGTTCTTATTTTGGACAATCTTGACCTCAAGATTGTAGTTGGGGTCATCCTTCAACCAGCAGTTGGCCTTTAGATAACCCTTCTTCTTGTAGATATGATAGGTTGGAGCACCTCCTCCTCAATTTTGATTAGGAACTCCTAAGAGCTGCATATTAGGCAAGGGCAAAATACTCCTGCCTCCTTGATTGTTTCCATGACCATGACTGCGAGGCTCCCCTCAAAAGATTCCATGTCCTCGACCTTGTCCAGCAGCAGTGTTAAGAACATCACTAGAAGACCTTACACCTTTGCTTAGATCCTTCAAACTGTTCAGAGATAACTCAGTTACAGGAAGACAAGATTGCTGAAGAGGGTGAATACTATCAATCAGATGATATGTATGACTTCTCTTATGGTCATGATGTCGCACATGGTATGCATGGCATATCTCCATTGTCTGATGGCACATGCATGAAAGAATGTGATCCAAATGATATACGAAGTGGATGAACGCTAAATAAAGAAGAAAAAGATGATGACGAAGAGGAGGAGGAGGAAGAAGAAGAAGAGTATGAAAGTCAGATAAGTGATGATGAATCATTCACGAGCTAGTAAAATACAACTTGTAATACAATTTGATCTGAATGATCTAAATGATTAGAATGATTTAAATGTATTATATTGATTTGAATATATTGAAATGTATTGCAATGTTTGAATGCCTTGCATGAAGTTTTTTTCAATTTTATCTGAATGATTTGAATGATTTGAATGTATTGAAATGTATTGTATTGATTTGAATATATTGAAATGTATTGCAATGTTTGAATGTCTTGCATGAAGTTTTTTTCAATTTGATCTGAATGATTTGAATGTATTGAAATGTATTGTATTGATTTGAATATATTGAAATGTATTGCAATTTTGAATGTCTTGCATGAAGTTTTTTAATTTGATCTGAATGATCTAATTGATTTGAATGTATTGTATTGATTTGAATATATTGAAATATATTATAATGTTTGAATGTATTACATGTCTAAGATATTTTTTGAATTAATTATGTATGTTCAATAGGTATAGAGTTATGAATTGAATGTACATGTAATACATTAGAATTATTTGAATGTATTGCAATATTTGAATGCCTTGCATGAAGTTTTTTTTAATTTGATCTGAATGATTAGAATGCTTTGAATGTATTTAAATATATTGTATTGATTTGAATATATTGAAATGTATTGCTAGTATATTTTTATTTATTAGAATATGGTTCAGGGAGGACACACTCGTTGAGCACCCAATGGTAGCCAGTTTGAGCCTTCATCTTTACGGGCTCCTTCGATAGGTATATCATTTAAATAATTATATATTTGATTAGTTGAAATGCACATTATGTGAATTTCTAACTCATTGTTCTGTAGGTACTGTTTTGCCTACACATGACCCACCTACGCCGGATGCATGGTCTTCTCAGTGTGACCCACAAGTAATTCAAATAGTGTATATCGATGGTCGACCGTAGGTATTTCATTGTCACTTGTTCAATATTTAACTTATAAAAAATGTATATTGACGGTTAATTGTTAATGTGTATCTTTTCATGTGCAGTGCGAGGTTTGAACAGCAAGAAGTAATACGAGGAATTACGAAGTCATTACTGCATTATTTTCTAGGACCGATAGTGCAATGAAAAGAGTACCCGAAAGAGGTGTTGGACAACTTAATTTTCCCATTCATGGTATGCAATCATTTATCAAAACAACCAGTGTTTTATATTTATGTATGCTAACGTTCTGAAAGTATTTGTAGGTCTCCCATCGCTTCATGAGTGCAAACGAGGAGAATGACGCGAGGGTAGTATGGTAGAAGATGGCTGCCAATCAATTTATTGACATGCTGCACAATATGAAGACTGCAACAAAAAAATAGCTGGTGGGATAGATGATCCACTGCAGTGGAAGGGCCATGGGCCGGCTACTGCCAGGAGAGATTATTGGGAGGGCATGTGCGATAAGTGGGCGAGCAATGATTTTTGAAATCGCTCAACAAAAGCTGCACAAAATCGAGCAGTGATGCCCGATGCACAGCTACACGCAGGTAGATTTAGGACTTTTGGGAGCCACCAGAAGAAAATGATAAGTCATCAATATATATATTGTCAAATTTGTAAGTATTTCTGCATACTTATTAATCGATTTTTTATATCATGTCAAATTGCAGGAAGCAGAAAAAGGAGACATTGTGCCTTACAAGGATGTGTTTGTTGAAACACATAAATGTAAGAGCATGAGAGATTTTGTATCAGAGAAGGCGAGAGCGATAACGATATGTATTTATTGTATTAATAAACATTGTAATATACAAGTTACTTTGAATTATGTTATCATAAATATTATAATCCTTAATTATTACTTTGTAGGAGTCATACAAGCAACAAATGATACAGCGATACGGCGATGACTCCACTCAGCATCCGTCTTTTGATCCTGCAGCATGGGTGACTGCTACAGGTGAAAGGGTCGTGTGATCAAGTTTGGGAGTAACATGAACACCACACCAGTCATTGCCTCCTGTAGCCCGGGCTCACAGAGTTCTCCCGCCAGCATCAACTCTCAACGTCCTATTGACCCTGCTATGTCTTAGGATGGTGTCTGTCAGTGTCTTGACGAAAAAATGCAACAGTTTTTAAATCAAGCCATCCCCAACATTGTCCGTAATGAGTTATGCAACTTTTTTCAGAACAGGAGAACTTCATGTGCATTCAACATGAGCTCAGATGCCCGTCAGGTATGCATGATTAACTACTATAAATTTTTCTTTATAATTTTGCTAATGTGCTTAAGTTTATTACTAGTCTATGTGTCATTCAGCCATTTACTTTGTTGCATTATATTAGGTGGATTACAAATAATTTATTTCATTATGTTTTGATTATAAATACTAACATTTTGGTTCTCTTTTGTAGGATGCTGGATATGATCAACGTAGAGGAGCTGATGGAGGCATGGAGGGAGGGGCAAATTGAGAAAATGAAGAGGATGATGCCCAAAATCTTGGCGAGGATTAGATTTTTTTGTTTAATTTGTTTGACAAACTTGTAACCAATTATAACTTCGCAAGGACAGTATTTGATTGTTAAAGTTTGCTTAACTTAGCATTTGTGTTTAATTTGTATGTATTTTTTATGTGTACTATTTTTTTATAAGCAAGATATATGATTTGTATGAGAATTTTTTCTCGAGTTTCAAAATATTTCAATTTTTTTTTTAAAATTTTTATTACAAATTAGCGACGGATTAGCGACGAATAATGTCCGTCGCTACTCCATCGCTAATTTGAAGCAGTCATCGGTTTGCGACGGAATGTAAGTCGTCACTAATAGTCGTTGATAAATAGTAGCAATGAAATAACGACAGATTATATTCAGTTGCATAACCAAATCAGTCTCTATTTAGCGATGAATTCGCGACGTACATGATCCGCCGCTAAGCTGTCGCAATATAGTGAAGGAGTGGCGACAGATAAATTCTGTCGCAATTTAGCAACTAGGGTTATGCGATGGATGATATACGTCGCTAGTCCGTTGCAAAATCTATCGCAAAGATGTTCAACGACAGATTAACAACGTATATCATCTGTCGCCAATGCGCATTTTCCTTGTAGTGGAATAATCTTGCCTTTACTTTTAATTAAGGTGAATGTTTGGATCATCATTATTTAAATTACAATAAAGAAGAAAAGAAGATTAGTGAGCGGGTGTGATGATGACGATGGCAATGGTGATAGTGGTGGTGGTGATGGCAATGTTAATGGTGGTGATGGTGATGATGATGATGTTAGTGGTAATGGTAATAGTTGTGGCAGTGGTGATGACAATGGTGATGGTGGGGATGATGGTCATAATGGTAATAGTAGTGGTTGTGGTGATAACAATGGTGGTGGTAGGGGTATCATGTGGTCATGTTTGGTTAGAACCTAGGTGGAATCAGACTTGGATTAGATTTTTGAGTATAGTATCAGGTTTAGACCCGAGTATAATCGAGTCTATTATAAGATAAACCATACTGGGACCTGATAAAAATTACATGAACCAGACTTGATAAAATAATATCTTTTATCATCTTTACATTGAAAATTTGCAGGGCATAATCGGAACTCAGGTTGGGCCTGGGTTTGGTATAAAATTTTACAAACTATACTTGGGTTCATGTATTAATCGGACATTTGAGTTCGGACCGGAGTCCTAATCGGGTCTTATTATTTGTCACCGTACCCAGACCCTATAGGGTTTGGTCCCAGCTGAGTCTGGATAAACCAAACCCATTGACACCCCTAAGTGGTGATACTGGTGAAAATTACAAAGGTGGTGGTGGTGGTGGTGGTAGTGGTAATGATAATGATAGGTGGCCGTGATGGTAATGGTGGTGATGGTAAAGGTAGTGGTGGTGGAGGTGGTGGTAATGGTGGTAGTTGTAATAGTGATGGTTGTGTGGATTATGGAAGAAAATAAGTGTTTCCGAAAAAAAAAAGGTAAACTTTTCCTTTTGAAACAAAAGGTGAAATTTATAAAAAAAATCATTCAAAAAAGTAAAAAAAATATCCTAACACCAAAACGTGCTCTTTAAAATAAGCATAAATGGCAACGAGCAATTTATATAAGGCGATAGAAACACGGGGTTAGTTTTCTTTTTTCTTTTTTTAGAACCTCGTACTCTTAAATTCAAAAGTGATATACTGCAATTCAAAGCCTGAAAAAAATATGAGAGGATTCTGTCAAACGCTGTGTGAGATTAGCAATCTCACCCAGCGTTGGTAGGATCCGCTCTCAAAAAGTATCCGGGTTTTAGTTTGATATATATTTTTGATAGCTTATTTGAAATCTCTCTCTCTCTCTCTCTCTCTCTCTCAAGTACGCAATTTGCGTGTCCGATAATAGTTTCGTGATGTATTTCACTAGGCATGATTGTGGTGTTCAAAATTGAACAACTGAACTCCACAGTTTTTAGTAACAGCTGATTATAACACGCTTACCTGGTGTGCTGGTTTCCTTTATTATTTAATGTATAGTAAAAGAATTACCTTCTTCTGTCTCAATTCTCAAACAGGACAACTTTGAAGCTGCCCTCATTCCTTGGTAGCATCTCTGTTTTCCTGTGATTTGCACCTCGCATATGGGTTCCACCCAACACTCAAACTTAGGCGTCCAACTGATGGCTAGGATTGGTCTGCATTCTCACCTGGATGTCGTCTGATCCCAGCCGTCCATATGCATCCGCTGGATGTCTAGGACCGAACATCAAAGAATGAGATCCTTTGGGTTTAGGGAAACCGGTAGGCATGATCACCGGCCTACAACTTTTCTTCCCTAAGCAGATGGCGGGCTGAGGATTTTACAAAGTACCCAGATCACACAACCCAGAAACCACTGCTGGCACAGGTTGTAGTTGTACTGTTAAGTAAAACACAGAAAATGGGGGTGAGAGTGTCCATTATTAAGTCTGATGCTCACAAATCCGACCACAAAACTGACTCGGATTCTATTATTTTTTGGGATTCATAACTAGAAGAAATCGCACCCAGCACTAAGACCTGATCGCGCTGGCTCAGCCACCTATGCTAAGTGTTGGCTTGCGTAGAAGGGCGACCCCCATGGGAATCGAAACTAGATCTAGCAGCCAAGTCCCCACCCCACTCAGATTCTATTCTACAATCAATATCCGAAAAACAAAATGCATCGTTCGCATTCGGGTCTAAGGTTCAACTTCGTATGATTCATTCCATTTGTAACCCGAGCCCTAAGACGTTCTCTCTACCTCACTTTTCTTCTTCTTCTTCTTCTCTAAGGCCTCTTTTGTGAACCTCTCTGTGAAAAAACTATGAACAACACACGGTCACAGTGCCAACAACTCGTTTGAGTTTTGGGGGTGAAAAAAGAGAAAAGTGCAAGGATGGCGTGTTACGGGTCGAAGGTCTTGCAGAGCAGACGGAGAAAGGGAATGCATTCGGAGGCTCCAAGCGAAGACGACGTGCCCTCCAAGCACGGGAGCACGAGAGGCAGCAGCAGCAGAAACAGGAAGCCCATGAATGGGAAACAACGCGCAGATGGGGACCAACCCACCAGAAAAGCTTCATCGGGAGGGTCCTCTCACCAAACCCACTCTTCGCAGCCGACTCCGAGTGCACCATCCTCTCGAGATACTGCTCTCAGGTTGTTCTCGTCCCTACGAAAATGATTCTTTCTTGAACATCATTTGGACATGCCGAGGCTATAGAGGTTTAGGCCT
>NW_028323245.1:0-76274 GCF_984573655.1 Nuphar pumila | reverse complement strand
GGATGCGGTGAGGAGCTCGCCATGAGAACCGGCGGTGAGAAGGATTCCTGGCTCTTTGCCTCGGCGCGAGGTGCTCCGAGTGGGCTCGTCCTCCCGACGCAGCTGCAACGGCAGGCCTGTGCGGTTGCTGATGATGATGTGCGGCTCAAGGTGCAGCACTTGACAGCGCGCAAACGGCCCCTCGGCAACCTGCAAACCGAGCGTACGAGTGCGAATCCATCAGAGATGTACACACCTCCCAGTTTTTGCAGCCAATGGACGTAACATGTGCTCGAGAGTGAGATGGCGACTGCTAGCAGCGTTTTGCCAGACCCTGAGATTTTGCGGGTCGCAATGCCTGAACATGCATGAATTTTGGGGGCGAACAACGGGGGTCGAGCCTCATTCTGACGGAGCACGGACTGCTAGATGGTGCGCACCTGCAGCCTCACGACGATATCTTGGACAGCGCCAGTTTGGGGGACGTGGGCGCGGATGAGCAGAGGGCGCCCAAGCCTCAAGACACCGAGGTCTCCAGCGAGCTCTTCACTGGCGCCCGCTCCTGCGAGGAGGAGCACAGGAGTCCAGTTAGAGCCCAGCGCGCACAGCTGCAGCCCCACCTGAACGCTGCTGGGCTCAGGAACGCTGGTCTGCTCGCTGATGGACGCCTCCAGAGAGTGCGACAGCAGCTCGCAGCTGCCTGGGAGGATCTGGCAGTGCGAGAAGACCCGCATTGGGGGGGGCACTTTGTTCCGGCACTCCAGCACCTCCAGGATCTCTTGACCGCGGTCGCGCTTGTTGCTCTTCTTGCCACGGTCGCTGTCTCCTTCACCCTCTGTACGCTCCACCCCCCTCAGCAGATAATTTTACAACTTGCACTAGAATAGTCTTATGCCTTTCATCAGCGGTGGCAGTAGCTGTCGCTGGCATACTTTTTGAGATAATGCTGAGCGCATGGTTACGCATGTCATGCATGCGAGGAGATATAGATGGCCTGTCATGACCAAGGACTGGCATCGGAGAAAGCTGTTGCAGACGCCAGGGAGCCTTGACAGGAATCGCGAAGTTCCAGACAATCTACTAGAATCAAACCACAAGGTGATGTGGCATTAATGTGAAGATATGCATCGCCTTCATCATCGGCCTCTCCCAACTTGCTTGCTTTGAAGAGTCATTGTGCGAGAGGCAATGCGTGAAGTCCACATTGCCTTTCGCAAAATGACTTTCTGAGTAGGCATGTTGTCCAATGCTGACGATGATGCATCTTTTCAAATTACTGCTGTATCCACATGGAGGTGAATGAGCTAGAATGTATGATTGCTGAAGTCAAGGCAGGAAGGGTGCATACCATAGGCTAGGCGGCGAGCAGCAGCGACCGGAGGAGGGGCCTCAACGCGCTGCATCACCAGAGCTGCACTGATCAAGCACTTGGTGAGGTTCAGCACCCACAGGGGGACGTAGACTCGGACTAACATGCAGCAGCCCATGGCCACTGCTGCCCCTGGGTCCAAGTTTTTCCGCTCCTCAGCCTCAGCGCCACAATTGTCCACCTCCCGCTCAATCAGCACCTGCACCACGCCGTGCCTGTGTCATGCACGGTCCATGAAGATGTGGTAGTGTTGGAAACAACGCATCATCGTCACCACCATATTGCATCAGACGGACGAATGATGTTGTCCATCTGCCGGAGCTGATGCATGTGCCTCGGTGTTGACGAACACCAGCACTCATGGAGGGCGTAACCCTAGTGTATCTCAACGAGATACGCGCCTACGCCAAGTCGACTGAAGCACTGGTATCAAGCACCATCACCGCTGGAAGATCAACATGCACCAAATTTCAGCAATGTTTCCTGGTTTTGGGGTCCATATACCTGGAAAAACATGAATGTTTGGGACGAAAAATGGGGGTCGGAACTCTGACGGAGAACTGAATTCCAGCCGTTTAGCACACGTTGCCAGCCTCATCTCATGAGGGTCCTGCGAATGGACAGACAGTGCAAACACCTGCAGAACAAGGCTCCATGGCCCGGAAAACTCCTGCTTCAACCAGAAGCTTACCTTGAGAGGCACTTTGGTGTTGTGGTTCCGAACTTTCAGCGCTGTTGGCAGTTGTTGCGGTCCAGTCACGCCTGCTGCATGGCTGGAGTAGCCCAGACTGAGGATGGTGCTGTTGGGTTCATCCCATTGATAGCCCGTGGGGACAAACTGGAAGCTGACCTGCTGTCGCACGTCGGCTGTGTAGACAGCCAGACTGGCACCTGCCTCCAAGTCGCCGTTTTGCCGAAGTGCCATTGGAGCACCTGCACCGTCAAGGCCTCGTCACTGCAAATCAACCAAAGTGCTGCCCATTGTCTGCTCCTCCCATGATGCATGGCTTGCCGTTCTACCATCACAACTCCAACCAAACTCAACACACCGTCCGCTCATCAAGCAGCATCACACATGCTAGGGTGCACCCCCAGTTCACTGAACGCTTTGGAGCGATCACAGGAACCAGGAGGTAACAGGGAACATAGACCAGATCCTTTTCAGACCTATGTGTCCCTAGGCCTGATCCACTTCTGGTCCACAGATGCAACTTTTAGCTGGCACCAGACCGTTCATGATGATGATGATGATGATGATGATGATGATGATGTATCGGCCTAAGCCGTAGCTCTTGCTCTTTCTCTGTGCGATGTAATGATGATGTATCGCATGAAACTTTCGGGCGCATGGGGAACGGGGCTATGGAGCTGCTCAATACTCTAGCGACAACAGCGAGCGCTGGAGGGGATGTTACAAGGCGGGATTTGTCACAAACGCGCTTCGTGAACTCAGCATCGGCCTTTGTAGGGGCAATGGTGTGATGTATCGGCGCTCTCTTCAAGTTCTGGCTCGTGCGAGCGGCCGCGCGTTCATGACAGGCTTGCCTGTCCCGACCGCCGACGTTCAATGAGCTGTATTGTTTCGAATGTGTTGATGTGGTTGTTTTCGGCCTAAGCCGTAGCTCTTGCTCTTTCTCTGTGCGATGTCATGATGTATCGCTTTTATGACAGGCTTGCTTGTTCCGACCTCTGACGTTCAATGAGCTGTATCACTTCGAATGTGCTGTCGTTGCTTCTTTGTTGTCTATTTCTTGCCATTATCTGTGTGATGTAGTGATGATATACGTCACCAATGCGTACGGGAACTCAGCATCGGCTTATGTAGGGGCAATGCCATTAACTATGTGATGCAATGATGATGTATCTTATGTAAAGGCTTGTGTAGGGGCTTATGTAGGGGCAATGCTATCATGTACCGGCGTTCTCTTCAAGTTTTAGCTCGTGCCAGCGGCCGCGCGTTTATGACAGGCTTGCTTGTTCCGACCGCTGCCGTTCAGCGAGCTGTATCACTTCGAATGTGCTGTCGTTGTTTCTTGTTGTCTATTTCTTGCCATTATCTATGTGATGTAATGATGATGTATCTTTTTACAACACTACCGCATCCACATGGACATTGGCAACTCAAGAACTACTTGGGAATCATTCCCCACATAAACCACATGGGGTACGTCCAACTGAATCACCTTCGACACCGCAATGAAAATGCACATGGCAGGACATGGAGTGCGCACCAGGACGTGGGAGTTCCCATATCGAGTACTCGGATGGAACAGGCAGAAGGTTCTGCACGACGAGAGGCGGAGAAAGAGTGATGCGCCAGTCGTGCAAAGCACTATACGACGAGGTGCAAGCCAGCACATTGCTCTCCACAGTTGCACTCATGTAGCAAGTTCTCTGCAACAGGTCCGCGATGTTCACGCTACGTTTACCTGCACACCACACACACCCCTCATCTCCCTTTGCTCATCCCAAAGCAGCAGCCACCCGTAGTCGGTGATATGTGACTGGGAAACCGTAGCCAGACTGGGCAAACCGTGGTCAGTCATGTGACTACTCAACCAAGATCAAATCGAGATCCAAATTGGATCACCTGCCTCATGACGTTGAGTGATTTCATCAAGTGCCAGGCCCCACACACCTGCTATGCGCAATCATGTAATTGCCCTCGTAAGATCTGTTGGCATATGAGCATTTTACCGACGCTAATTTCAGGGATCTGCCTAGACCAGTGGGAAAGGGAACACACACCAGACGCAGGTGCAGCAGGAGGTAGGCCAGAGGAGGGTGGGGGTGCGGATGCGCAGAAGAGAAGCCTTTGCGTTCCGCTTCCATCTTTGTCGCTCAGCGCAGCAGGCGACAGCAGCACGCTGTGGTCGCCGTTGCTCGCACCCATCGACCACTGGTGGAGAGCCACAGAGCCAGCAGGGCCATTGGCATGTGTGAGCACAGGCCTGACCTGAAGCTCGTGGGACCCCCGAAGGTAGTCACATGGCATCGCAAACTTCTCTCCGGGCTGAATGATGCCGAGGACATGTCGGCCGGCGTTCGAACTGCTGCAACCAAACTGCTGTTGTCAGCACCCCAACACAGTCCAAACCGGTAGAGTCTTGTGATTGACATTGTGCGACAGGTGGCACCAGTTTCAACCTAATCGAGTTCTCTCCAAATGTCAATCGAACACAGGAACTCAATGTACAAGGCAGTTGCTGGTGAGCATCGAGCCAGAAGCACAGTCAGTTCCTTTGTGATGCGCCGTTTACACATGCGTTTCGGCGCGCTCGTCAACCAAGGACTAATATTTAGAGAGTTGGAGGGCCAATAAATTCAGTCTCCACCGTGTGCTCGAGACATAATGTGGCACGTAAGTGTCTGGGCATTCTCTGCGCCTTCAAGAAAGCTTTGTTTGAATTTGACACCGGCGTGCAGAGTCATTGTTAGCTTTGCTGCCGCAAGGCTGGGTATTTGATTCTGTTCAGGATGTGAGCAGCGGTTGAGATGCTGATCGTATTCCGAAGCGGCCGCCTTCTTGGGAGACAGGAAGCACGTTGCCTGCATCTTGCAGAAACCCCAGCAATAGCTTGAAAGACAGCGTAAACTTGAATCCTCAGACACAACAAGCACAAGGTGCTGACAGCACTGCACTTCACACCAAAGCCTGCTTGCTCATATGCCAAAGCACATGCCCAAGTAGTTCATGGAGTTGCCAATGTCCATGTGGACGCGGTAGTGTTGTAGCAAGATACATCATCATCATCACATGCATAATGACGCATACACATATGGTATACCACTCCTGCATCTAGTCTTTGTCCAATGTCAAAAGACGGCATGATGGCAACCGCAAAGTGCCTTCTTACGGACCAGCCAGGTAAGAACGTTTCCGATTGTGACATGCAACGATCTTGCATCGGCAGGCAAGCCGCTGATAACAAACAACGGTCGTGCATGAGCATGCAAATCGTCGCAGGAAACAGTTCACCACCATACTGCGCAGGGATTCCAACATTATCAGCTTGAAAAAAGTTGCCAATGACCATGAGGACGCGGTAGTGCTGTAAAAGGGGGCTGCCGATACATCATCATCAGCGGCCCCCGCACAGTTCATGGTGTTGCAACGTGCGTGCAGATGAAGGGTGGCAGGCAAGCGCACTCGTCGAGCTTATTGATGTCGGAGCTCTGCCGCAAGGCTGGCCCGCTGTACGATTGGGTGGCGGCGGCAGTGGAGTCCTGCGCGGGTCTCTGGATGCGCCTCCGGCGACGGGTCCAACGCCGGCGTCGGCAAAAGAGGTGGAACTTTCGCTTGTTGGAGCCCTGGAAGGGATACGCCAGCGACGAGAAATCAACGGCGTAACACCAACCATCTGAGTCGGTGTTGAACCCCTTTTCGATCGCCCACGGCCCCTCCCACTCCCAGTCCCTTGCGATCGCCACCTCTGGAAAGGTGTCTGAGGAGTGCGAGCCGTTTTTCTTTTTGCTGAACCTAGACAGGCGGGAGGTGTGTTTGCTTTCTGAATTGCACGGTGCGTCTGGTTGTCAGGTGTTCGTCGCTGTGCGCGGCCAACAGATGTCTGCGTGGATGTTTCGAGAGGAAAAAGTGATGTTGTTTGGGCTGGAAAACGGCCGCATTGCGGTGTTGCCTTTGCCTTTGCAACGAGCTTTAAAAAGCACTTAAATGGTACTTGGACTTGCCAACGCCCATGTGGATGCAGTAGTGTTGTGAAAAGATACATCATTATCACTCACAACACGTTCTCATGGCGTGTTCTGCGGTCTGGCACGTGACACACACCTGCAGGGGTCGAGTGGCGTGAGATTGGTGTGCCTGAAACCAAACCCTGGGATCTGGCGCTCATTCTCAAAGACTTCGTCCTCTTCCACCTCAGGCATCAAGGGCGCGCTTGTATCGGACTGGCTGACCCTGATGCGGCCTCCTGAGCAGATGGACACAATATCCGCTGCAGCGATTCCTGTGAAAGTGCCAACTCCAGAGCTTGGCCCAGCCGAGAAAAGTTGCATTGCTCCGCCGCCAGCCTGCAACAAGTCAGCAAATCATGTCCGCATGTCCATAGGCAACAAATTTGTTCCCTGTTTGATGATGAGCTGCTCGTATCAAGCAGAGAAGAGCTGGGGTTGGCACTGCACGGCAAGACACGTCGCCAGGCATCCATCGTTTGCGGCAATGACACACTTGGATTACAAGGTGGGAATCTGGCAACTAAATTGGAATCTCTGTTGGGAGTTGATCTCATGACAAAGATTCTGAGTGTGGGTTGCGACGACCTCCCAAAGGAGTTGACGGGTCGTTTTTGGTCAGCTGTGGCTGATCTCCTTTCTTGCAGGGTAGAAGACGAAGACGAAGAAGACAGGTCAGGTCAGGTTATGGTAAGTCAGGCTGGTCCAGGCACGCTTGCCTCAGGTGGTGGTAATGATAACACGGATTCCCAAGTAGTTGGAGTTGCCAATGTCCATGTGGATGCGGTATTGTTGTAAAAAGATACATCATCATTATTACACACTCAAATCGATGTTCTCCATTATCGAACGTGTAGATACCTGTGGTGTTGTAAACAGATGCATCATCGTCACAGAAGACAGTGATCCATCGTTACAATACCACATGACTAACAGCAACTCCACTTGGAACCAGTGCTATCACTGCATACGAGTATTCAGCTGTATCAAAGTAAATACTCCAAATGGGATACGAGATCCCATGTGAATGACCAGGTGATTGTCAGCTGGAAGAAGACGGTTGTGACTATGGGTTGCGACAATCTCCCAAAGGAATTGACGGGCCGTTTTTGGTCAGCTGTGACTGATCTCCTTTCTTGCAGGGTACAAGACGATGAAAAAGACATGTCAGGTCAGGATATGGTAAGTCAGGCTGGTCCAGGTACGCTTGCCTCAGATGAAAGTAATGGTAGCACTGATTCCCAAGTAGTTCCTGGAGTTGCCAATGTCCATGTGGATGCGGTAGTGTTGTAAAAAGATACCTCATCATCAAGAAGACCAAAACAACCACACACGATGCAGCAAACGCATCAAACTAACAAAGTCCCGCAAACTGCCCCGCACGCAGGCCAAGGCGTACCTGAGCGAGAACGCAGATCTGGACAGGGAAGTCGAGCTCGTTGACAACCTGGCAGAGGCTGCGAATCGTGTTGCGGCGAACGCCACCCACGACAGTTTCCTCGACAGCGATGCCATCCGCGAGATCCACACCAATGACGCTTTCCCCGGCCCCTGCGTTGCCAGCGCTCGTGCTGGCGTTGATTTGGCTGGCATCCGACAGCAGCGGCACCCACTTTGCCCCAATTCCAAGTAGCCGCAGGGACCTGCGGCCGCGCTCGGAACGCTCCCTGCCGCAGACCGTCCATGTCGAGTTGGGCTTGTGCATCCGGTCGACCCTGTAGTGCACGCGCTGCACCTGCGAGCGCATGCGAACGCGTCACGCTGCGAAGAACACCACACAGCACATGTATGAACACCAGGGCTCTGCAGCACGCCAGGTGTCTGGCAATGAATACGGAGAGTAAACGGAAGCATGAAATCGCAAGACAGAGGAACTGACCTGTAGAATGACGCTGGAGTCGCCGACGCAGACGCCCTGGGTGCGCCGCGACTCAGCCCCGGCGTCTGAGACACACTCGTGCAGCGACAGCTCAAAGGCCTTTGCGTCGCCGGCGTTTGTGGGTGCTCTGACACCAGTGGCAGCTGCGTCCGCGGCTTGGAAGGACTCTAGAGCAGCTTGCAGTAGCCATTGAGGGGAGAGCGCTGTCTTGGCGGAGGCCAGAAGCGTGCCCTTAGCATCTCGCGCACCACTGCCGGCTTGATCGAACACTTTCAGCGTCAGCTGCAGGCCGTTTGCCATGGCCATTTCACGAGGCCGGTGTGTTGGCTGCAGCTCCGCTCTCAAGTCCTCCTCCAGCTGCCCTGCATTCCAAGGCGCTCTGTTTAAGCGCAGTGGCGGCACAATAAATCCAGTTGGTTGCTTGCATGCTGTGCAACAACGGTGTACTGAAGCAACGAGAAGCACAATCTTTAAAGACTGTTGTGATGCCGAGTAATGGACCCTAAGGCTGCAAGTACAACAGCCCAATCTATTGCGATCCACAAGCTGGAAACATCATCCAAAGCCCACAGGCAACTTTGAAATTGTGGGTTGTGCCTTTCTTGCTTGACTCTTTTCGTCATGCATCTGATCAAATAAACGGTTATAATACCAATAATCTTTCAGCGAGATTGTAGCTACATCAATAACTTACATTGTCACGGCAGAAAACCGGTCAATTGTGACTCAGCTGAAGCGGGCACACAGCTTCCGTGATGCTCATGTCCCGGCAGCAGAAAGCTCATAAGCTAATTAGCCAGGGGCCACTTTTAGATTTCGTGCATTGCCTAGACGCTGCCTTCTTTCTCCTGAGCGCGCCTTGTCATCCATCACACCCACCCTCCCAGCCTTCGTTCTTTGCGCCAAAGTGTGGCCAACGTGTCCCGTAAACTAGGTCCTAAATAGCCTTTGCTGTTGGTGTCAGAAACCACTTCCTCGGGGGCTCTACTAAGTTGTCAGCAAGGATCCCCAACTTCTTGGAGTTGCTGATGTCCATGTGGATGCGGTAGTGCTGTAAAAGACTCATCATCAGCAAGGTATGAACGAAGCACATGCATTAGTTAAAAAACATGAAATCCATCCAAATCAGCACTCAGTACGTTGTGCGTAATGTGAAACGCTTATGGATGCAACGACACTGAATAACAAACCAGCATATTCACCAGTGGCATAGTGTGGAGGTCCGAAATGGAACAACTGAGTGGTGCTAAGAGTTCGCACCTGCCAAGCGCTCAGGCAGCTCGAGCAGGAAAGTTTCGTACACAACGAGCTCGCTGCTGGTGGGAGATGAGTGGAGGGCTCGCGTGCGAACACCAATGTGAGTACCATCATATAGCACCCCCTTTGGGTCTTGAGCACCCACATGCAACCGTCATGTAGAGCTCCTTGCCCTGATTAGCTCCGCTGCGGCGCCCTCACTCCCCTGCATATACGCAACTGGCATCGGCAGCTGCTTCACACCTCGTTTCAAAACGTTCCACCACACCGCTGTTTGACCTACAACTACCACCATCTCCAGATGGACTGCATTCACCAAGTCAGTGCCAAAGCACTACGTATTGGCACATGTATGGGACTGAACAGCCTTGAACAAGTGTAAGCCGCAGTTTGACGCATGCTGGTGCTTGTATTGCAACCACACCAGACAATACAATCGCACGCCCAGCAACTGCAGATAAGGAAGAACGTAAGTACACGGGAAATTCATGCAATGTGATACACATACAACTGTCCCGCTTCGACTAAGCCCAAAGGCCCGACCAAGGCCTGATTGATTGGCAAGCCGCCAGCACGAAAGAAGCATATAACACGTCACATCCGTCCCTGAGTGATGACGAATGACCAAAGCAAGCGAGCAAGTACGCTTTGGAGCGATGGCATGGTGTTGAGGCAACCATGCAGATGCGCACCCCATTCAGCTTCAGGTCTGTGATCTGCACGCTGAGCAGGATGCCAGGTGCAGACTTTGGCGTCGACAACGTGCGTGAGACGGTCTGGGCGAGGGGTTGCACGATGCGAGTGGCGCCACAAGGCACGTCCTCGATGTGCTGCAGCTCGCCGAAGTCCATCCACATCTGCATCGGCAGCCCCGTCACGTTGACGACGTCCGTCTGCACGACCGCATGATCGGCCGCGAACGCCTGCTTGTGCATCACGGCGCCGTCCGGGGAGTGCAAGTGCTTCCACCAGACGTACGAGTTCAGGACGGAGTCGAGCGCGGCTGCGGCGAGCGTTATGTGTACTGCGTCGATGCTTTGAATATCTAGGGACACCCCTGGCTTGACAGTTTCCGTGACCTTGCTGGTGGGGTTGTGCTTGTAGCTGACGCTTAGCTTGCAAGCGTCCATTACAGGCTCCCACACCTTGAGTGCTGCATTATAGGACCAGATTTCGGGCTGTGCATCGACGTTGGCACGGGTGATTCTCTGCTCCGAGATGGACACCTTGGCCACCAGCTGCTTGCTCTCCACCTCCAGCAATGGCACGCGGAAGATGTCCCGTACCTGCACGGGACACGCCACCGAATGCTGGTGAGTTGAAGGTTGCGATGGTGAAACATGGCGTTCACATGCACTCACGATGTGCTAACGAGTGTGTTGCCAACCTGGCCTCGCATTGGCTGGGCGCTCGCTACGGCAGCTGAAGGCATTACCTCCTGAAAATGATCAATTGTGAGGACTCTCGAAGCACTCTCTCTCGAAAGGATAGCCTTGTACTGCTTACGTGCCACAGCGCGTCTGATCAGCTATTGCGGAAATACTCCTGGACAGCCCTGGCCCCTTCAACAGTGCCGCAACAAGCACACAACAATCCTTGTGTTGACGGCAGGTTACTAGATCGGCCATGGCAGCGAGCAGCCGAGACATGGGCACATTTTTGAGAGTTCAGTTGCGAGGGCGATTACGACCTGGACAGCACGAACGTAATAATAAAAAAAAAAGCCTCGCACCTGCAAGCAGAAGCGGTTGCCGATGAGATGCAGCGTGAAGGGTTTGCTGTGGTGCTTGACGTCGCGGGAATTGTCAATGATGTTTAGCATCCACGCATTGCCAAACCGCGAGGGAGCGCCGCGCGCAGCGACAAACGTGTGCGCTGAGTCATCAGTGATCCACACGCTCATTCCTTCATCCCCGGACAAGTTGCCCACTCCCGTCATGAAGGGGGCGCTGGAGGTGTGCACGGAGGGCGTCACTGCAAGCTTGTGCACGCAGCGAACGGAGTGAGAGTGAGGCGGCTCTGGGCCGACCGTGCAGACGAAGCCCAGCGCCACGTAATTCTGTGGAGCTGTTGGTTTCCACACAAACAGCGCCGATGCCTCGTGGCTGCTGACGTCGTACCAGACGCGCTCGAAGCCCTGCAAGATGCACGCATCAGCACTTCATTTCTTCAAACCAGCTTGATGGACAAACGTTCAATGCGGGGAATCCAAGCACATCGCGTGCGACGGTGATGATGTATTTTCAACTCAGCTGCATGATGTTTGAACAATGTGGAACGGCCTGGTCTCGAGAACAAAACATAGCCAAATTCCTGGAAAAGTGGCTGTAAAACATCCGTTCAAAGGAAACACGTGTGCATAACTCCGCCAATGACAGTCCCACATTCCAAGCTTCGAGTTGAGGACCAGCATGCGCAAGTCACAGGCAACATTGTCATGGCACGAACCGATGAGCAAAAATCGTTCGTCCATGGGGACAAACAAGCGAAACTTCGTTTATTGTCAAGTAGACGCTACGATCTGAGCATGTGATGGAATCGTGTCGCCCACACGACACAACTTGGCATTGGCATAGGGTACAAATGCAAGGCATGAAAGGTGCATGCGCACCAGGGGGGGGGCAAGGAGGGGGGCGTTATCAGAGATAGGCGCAGGGCCGTCCAGCAGCACCACAGCGTAGCGGGGAGCAAGGAGCCCGCCAAGGACGATGCTGTCACCGACAGCTGCAAAGAGATTGGGCGACACCGGCCTCCAGATGCTCACAGCGTTGTTGCGCGAGGTCGCGGAGGCTTTATTGCTCCAAATGCGCTCGAATTCCGGAGTGAACACGTATGTCGTGACGTTCTGCGCATCCTGCTGCTGCTTCTCGCTTTTGACCTTGAAATCGTTGTACGCAGAATAGTGCGCGGCGCTCTGCGGCGTGCGGTAGGGCACCGTCGACTTTCCCTCCGTCAAAACTGACGCGTTAGGCATCACCTTGGTGCCCCGCGCTGCGCTCTTGCCGATGACTCCCACAGGGGAGCGCAGATCGTGGCAGGTGCTTAGGGGCAGAGTAGCTGCACGAGGTGCACTGCGTTGATTTACACTTGGGCGCATGGTAACGCAAAACCCGACAACACACCTCCTTGACTGATCTAAGCAACATGCGCATTGAAGTTCATCACCCTACGAAGTTGATGACGCATGAGCATGCAATGCAGATACGTGATGTTCTGATTCGATGACGCAGCCAGCAGAATGTGAACGTGATTTGAGAATAAGCATAAAATGCGCCTCTTAAAACAATGGACACCTTGATAGGTGATGTCCAGCACCGTTAGGATGCTCAGCGGCATTGCCTGACACGAAGAAACAAGATCGATGACGAGACAACTCAATTCAGGTTTGCGATCAATTCCTCCATGCATCAGGTGAGCCGTGGTTAAACGAGGCTGAAGTCCATAACCTAGACCAGCTCTCATCAGTGACCACTCCAAAGCTAGCCTTCAAACTTTTCCAGCTTCTGGTCTCACAATGCCTCAAGTCCAGTCAAAGCACATGTCAAAGAACTGACATGAGCAGACACCTGAAACTATCTTCATGGGCCCTAAAAATATGACTTGCTATTTTGCGAGCGCCCATCAGTCTATCGTTTACATATCTGATGCATTTCTTCGCTGTACAAATGTGTACCTTGTTCCTGTGATGAAAGTTGCGCAGCACGGCAATGAGATTTGCAGTGAACAGCACCTGTCTCGGTTGTGAACATGAAACATCCCCCAGCGTTCTTGACTGCCCACATGCAGCCTTGGTCGCTGCGAACCAGGCACTCCCCAATATCCACTTCGACGAGCGCCTTCTTATGCAGACACACGACAGTGTTCTTGAGAGCGGGCGCTTGCTCACCGACCGTTGCCACACAGCCCAATGACGCAAAGTCCGGTGGCGGTCGTGGCTGCCAAACGGTGACCCCCTCAGCACTCCACACCTGTGTAGCCCCAGATAATGATGCACTTTTAGGTACAATTACACCATACATGGTGCGGCGTTCGTGTCTGGCTCACCTCAGGCCACACATGCTGCAGTGCAGCCTCTGATTTCAGCTTCGTGATGCATATAGGTCGGCAACATGCTCTGCCTGTTGCAATGCCGAGATGAAAATCTAAATTAAAACAAATCTACTCACACCTGGCTAACAAGACACAGCCAAAAAAAATGGGGAAAGAGTCCCTCATCTGTGGTCGTACTGAGTGTGAGGCTGAGAACACCAATCCAACGCAAAGCGCTTGTGAGTCTCAACATGCATTAAAGCAGAGTTGTGCATAGCCAGAGAAGAGACATGGATAGATGTACTGGCAAACGGCAGCTGTGAGGAGCAGTACCTCTCCAGCGCAATAGTTTTGTCTATCAAATGCGCAATGGCACAGATATGTTTCAGTCAAGTAGTGGCATGTAGTCTAAAAGCACGCCTCTGACGCCGTAGCTCTATAACAGAGACAACGAACCCTGGCAAGCTTGCTTTGGCGACTGTCACAATCGAACAAATACTGCTGTTAACTGAGCCTCCATTGCTGCGAAGTTTCAGCTCTCGCAGTACACATTCATGTACTTTCGCGGACTAAAGTCTGTGAGCTCATCTTTCACAGCTCGGCTTTATTCATTTTCAACGCTGAGGCCTTGACCGCGCTCACCGATTATTCAGGGTAGTTAACATTGTCGTAGATGACAAGTCGCCCTGCTAAAATGCATGGTGAGGCAGAGTGCTGGAGACAGGTGGAAGTTGGTCTTAGCTGAAACCGATTTCACAATGAAATCAGAGTTCTTGCATATTGTTAGCAAACTTGGGTTTACATTTCCAAGGTATGCAGGGGAGACGGGGATTCATGATGAACAACAGGAGAGGCTGCACCTTGTCGAAGCCCAAAGGCCACGCGACGAGGCCACTGTTAAGAGCGACGCTGACGACCTCATGCATCGGCTGTGCTGTGCCGGACACCAGCACATGACCCATAGCGCAGTAGCCGGGGGGGGTGACAGGGACCCAGAACGTGAAGCCCCGCTCCCGGCCCAGCACATCTAGCCTGCCCGACCCCACGCCAGACGTGAACGGCGGTTCTATGCTGTTCCCGGCATGGGACGACCACAACTGCAGCTCAGGCTTTCTCGCTGGAGGGTGTGGCATTTGACATGTGGAACAGACATGCATCTCATCCCGGCCCGTGGTGCAAAGCATTCCCACCGGACAGAAGACCACAAGATGACAATGTATCCTTTCACAACCTGCCGCATGGACATCGCATGCAGCAGCTGAATCAATCAAATCGTATAAGTTTATCCAGGCTACTAAGGGTGACGTCTGCGCATCTGACGGTAGTCCGCTGGCTACTTGTCTGCCTGTGTACTGTGTAGTTCTACATCCTTGTGTTGTGAAGGCTGTTTTGCACAAGTGCGGCAGTGTTTGAGAAAGTCAAGCATCATCACCAGCGGCAGATCAGCTTACGGAACAATGCGATGGCAAGAATCCTTGACCATACAGCACACGAGCACAACATTCAGGGGAAGCAAGTAAAAGTACCTTTGTGTACTTTGAAACGGCAAAGAGGGGGCGTTCCGCCGCGGGGGGGATAGGGCTCCAGCAAGCTTCGACGAATGTCATCCAGGAGCTGAATCATGTCTGGTGACAGGTGGAAGTTGATATCTGTCAAGTCAATGGCCACTTCTTGTGCAGCCTGAGTCGAGCTGTACGTCAAGAAGATGTCTGTCGGCTCCATCACGTGACCCTGCAAACTCCACAATCGATGTCTTTCTTCTGCGCCCCTGTTTTGCTAAGGCCATCGGATGTACGGAGTGAATGTGTTGCACCATTGAGTGCTGGCAATGGTAGCACTAAGCCTGTACAGAAACGTATGTCTGGTACAAAAAATGCTGATTGTCTATATCGAACAGGTAGGTGCTGACCTCAAAGATGTGCAGCCAGCATACTCTTTTGTACAGCCCTAGGTAGCCAAAAGCCCACGTGGATGCGGTAGTGGTGTAGAAAGATACATCATCATTGTCATTGCCGTCGATTGGAGGCCAAGCGGCATTTCAGACACACGAACAACCGTTGAATGGCGGGAACGAACGCTGCTGAGGACCAGAGCACAAAAGATGACCAACTGCGGCAACTCCAGACAAAACCACAGATACACAAGCAACGCATTCAAAATACCTTGCAAACAGGCATCTGTTATGTGAGGTATTGCATTTTTGGGTTTGGTTTGGGTTCCTATGCTCGCATATTATACTTAGTGTATAGTAGAAGATGCGAGCACAGGAACCCGAACCACGGTGCATGCATGCTGCGTGGAGACGAGCACGGTCATGCAATCTAAGCTGACGAGCATGGCACTGTGCCATGAACACGATGATCGCACCTGCACAAGCCCTGCGCCCTTGCGAACGACACCATGATGCGAGTTCGTCAACTCCTCGAGCTCGTCTCCATCAGGGTTAACGATCTGCGTCTCGACGCGGAGCCCTTTGATGCACAGGCTGGCATTGTCCTTGCCCAGACGTGAGCCGTAGGTTGCCTGCGTGTCCATGTACGCTGCGAGCCATCTGCGCATTGCTGCGCGTCTTGCTAAGCGACTGGTCGTCGGCAGACGGAGGTGAGATGAGGTGCAGGCCCATTCCGACAGCTTGAAAGTCCACTTGCATGCAGGCCCGCTCTCGATGGACCATTGAGTCTGAGTGTGCAGCAACCGCAACAAACACAGCCGATCGCAGGGTGTGCAGGTTGCTGAAGGGGTCCACACCCTGCGGCGTTGCGACGCCACGTTGCAGCACGACCTGGTCCTCGGCAAGCGCTTTCAGCCGCGCTCCCGGTGCCAGGGATAGGCAGGAGGAGAGCGCTTCTGCGTTGACGATGGTCACATTCTTCAGGTGCAGCGTGGTGTAAGGGCCGACGACGATGAGTGGAGGTCCTTGTACGCTTCCATGTTTGGGGGAAGCGCAATGTTGAAGCCGTTGCCGTCAAAGACGTAGGTTGAGCACTCAGATCCGTCCGCCAGCAGGCGGTTGTCTGGAGATAGCCACACGTTGTCCTCCGCCACGGTCACGGCTTCCTCCAACCTACAGGCGTGCTGAGTTCAAGCACCGACGAGTTGTGATCCGTCATAACATGGAGTTCATTTTTGAGATGAACATGCAACTGTGAACACCACCTAGTTCAGCAACAGGACGGGACGACTACAACTGTGAGGCAGACAAGTAATAGCGCCTGTATCGCGCCTTTATCGAACATGTCGACCGCAGGCGCTGTAACTAGAAAATGCCCATGTGGATGCGTAGTGCTGTAAACAGACATTATATTGCCAGTTGTGAGTGAATGGACTTCGGCCCCTAGATTATACATTGGTGACTCCACACTCGACAGAGGGTAGGAGGGAGGTGAGCTGCCATTGCAGATCAAACACAAACCCTGAGGCAGTATACTTGCGATGCAATGATATAGGCACAGACTAGGAACAATCAAGTAGCCGAGCAGGTGCAGGAACAGGAGCCAGAGATAGCTCACTATCGGAGGCTAGTACGAACTGCAATACCCTAGTATAATGCACCAACATCATCAGACAAAGGAGCATGCACTGCTGCTATTTGTTCCCACAAACACTCCCGTAGGTGCTCGCTAAGGGGGGGGGCAGACCTGATGTCGCGGTCGATGAAAGCCTTGGGCTCGAGGCCCAGAGAGAAGCTGGGAACAGCGAACTTGAGCAGAGCAAGCGCAAAGTCCACCTCAGCGACGACTGTGGGGCGTTGCAGCCGGATGGCGACCTGCGACGAGCCCGATGGCATGCAGGAGTAGTTTAGCGTGAGCAGTGACGCTACGTTACTGCCGGCGCCGTTTCCCCCTCCCATGCACGAGGACGGCGAGGATGCACCCGAGGAGAGGACCAGCGAGGAGTGCGCCAGACGCGAAGCGCGCAAGTCGTGCGCCTCCAAGCGTGGCATGCACAGCTGCACACAATCATTCAGTTGCTGCCTGCCTCACGCATAAGCATGCGAACGTGAAAGAACGCAGTTGGATTACACAAGGCAATGCAACGTACAGCATATGCGACTGATGTCGTTGCTTTCACCTTGAGCCGTAGTTCTTGTTCTTATCTATGTGATATAGTGCTGTATCATGTGTCACCACTTCTAGCTCTCAACCGTAGTGAGGTGAGTTCTCATCAAAGTTTGGACGAATGATCACTCATAGTGTATCAGCATGATTGTCCCACATTTAGACAGCATTACCGCATCCACATGGACATGGCCAGCGTGAGTCATGCAATGGAGAGGGAGGCACACCTGTACATCCATGTGGCCCTTGCCAAGTGAACAGTAGCAGATGTACATGTTTGCAGCATGTAGAGAGGCAAGGACGCTGCGGTGGTTGGCAGCAAACAAATCCGTGTTGCTGAGTTCGAGCTCAACGATGCCAAAGCTCAGCGTCGCTCGAATGCCTGGAAGCAGCAGCAGCGCGCTGTCCTGCTCGTTGAAGAATCCGTGCTCTGCGGGCACTGAGCTGGGATGGGGGAGCGTTGCGGCACCTTTGGCCGGGGACCTTGATGGGCGCGTATGCGCAAGTACTTCCTTCACAGTTACAAGCAGCTCAGAACATTGGAACTCGCAGAGATGGTCTCAAACAGCCTAGTTGTGACAGATTTTGTGCGCAAACACACTTCAATTGCAGCGGTCTGTATGGCAAGTGCCGTGCCAAATCCTGGGAATGCTCTTGCCAAGTGCAATGCACAGGAGCCCGAACATGACATAAATCAGAAATGATTGGCCACCTGATGATGAGAATTTCATCCTTTTGCGACATGACTCCCACCCAGGTCTGGCAACAGTACAGAGAAGAGAAGGGTGTAGTGGCATTGGAAAGCAGTGTGGACATCTGCACTGGATGGGGTCATGCAGGCGAGGAAAATACTCATACCTGAAGCCACAGCGCGGAAACTGGAAGCCGCATTGCTTCGGCGAGGTTGTTGAGGGCCACTGCGCAGCAGAACGAGTACTCCTTGTCTGTGATGGCGGCCACGAGGTGCGGCACGTCAATGTTGCAATTGTACAGCGGCAAGCTGTTCTCGACATTTTGGAGTGCGCGCGTCACTGAAATCGTCAGCCCCTGGCCCAGCTGCTTGATCAAGTTATCGCCTTCGCCCTCGTCGTTCAGCATGCGCGCGCAGACCTACACTCATGGGTGAAATTTTGTTTATGAAGTTAGCGTTCACATGGCGCTCAAAACTCAACCTTGCATTGCAAGTGGCGGAGCATGCGACAGGTGAAGAAAGAATGGTAAAAGTGTGTCGCTCTTCTATCCAGTGCATGGCCATGACTGAGCAGTGACGATGTTGGTATCCAGGTATTTGACAATCCGATCACGGTGTGGAAAGAACAAGCAGCACTAGAATAATGAACACGTGATTTACCAATAGCATCCATGGCATGCATTTGTATTGTCTGGGTGTAAACAACATGCATTGGCATGCGCTCCCATCCTGGAATGATGTCAGCTAAAGCAGCAGAGTTGGGAAAGGCATCGCACCTGCTTGAGTCGGATGTCCATTACATCGATGACGGCTTGAGCGTCGGACGTGGGAGATGGCCGAGTGATGGAGATTGTGTTGCTGAGGTCCAGAACTCCAAGGTCCAGCTCCAAAGAATCTCGGCTGTCAGAATGACGGGGCATCTCAATGACAGGGGCGTCCATGTGCACATCCAGCAAGATCATAAAGACCTGTGGAGGACTACCTGCCGGCGTTGCGGCGCTTGTTGAATTACCTGCAGATCCAGCAGACGCACTATATCTGATTGGTCCTACAGCGTTTACCCTCGTGATGAAGCGCAGCTGAAGTTGTGCCGGAAAGAGCTCACAGGGTGTGAGCAGAAGGCAGTAACTGAGCCAAGAGGCTCTTGCATGGGGCAGTTGACAAGGAGAGGAAAGTGATGAAGCGGCAGCAACTCAAGACATAACGAAATTCTCTATGGAGAGATGAGGACAATGCCTACAGCGATGCGTGAGCTATGGGCATGCTGTACGTAACAAGTAAAAAAAAAATTATGGCATCGGTTAGCTACAGCATGCCCATAGCACACGCATCGTTGTAGGCATTGTCCTCATCTTTCGATCGAGGCCAGCCCATCTACAATAGGTGTGGGCACACCAGGGGTTGTAGGAGGCTCTACTGTCGTCGCAGGTGGGGGCCGGCGAGTAGGCGAAGGAGAGCGCCGCCGCCGTTGGAAGAGTGGTGCTGGTTGGAGGGCAAACAGCACGCTCAGGTACTGCAGGAACTCCTGCAGGAAGCGGTTCAAATACACGACCGTGACGGCGCTGAGCTTGGACTGCAGCGAGTAATAGCGTGAGTTGTCGGGAACCCTAACCTCTGCCAGTGACTCCTCAACGCTGTGCATCCTGCACGAGCACAGCACCCTTCAGCATATCAGACCAACATCTTCACATATCTGCCGATCCTCTAAACACCACCAGATTCATTCCCACGCAACACGCACCTGGTACGCATACCATGGCCACTTTCTCGTACTCAATACCCAGAATGGCACCAGGTCTAAACCAATCTACCTGGGACTAGGCCGATCAGTGTGCTCTCTACACTGAAATACATGTGCTCTGACAAGCAAATTTGTCATGGGACGCGCCTGAAGGTGAGCTCAATGAGTGAGTTGTTGGTATCAGAGCGCAACCCGCACACCGACTTGTACGGATTGTCAACACCGAGTGCGCCATCCTGCACCTCCACATTCCCCAGAGTGGAGGTGAGCAGCAGCGTGTCTGGATGCATCGCCAGATGCATGTCAAAGTCCGTCACGCTTGCCTGCGCCATTGGGTCCAGATTGTAGCCCTCGTACACAAGCGTGAGAGCGAGCTTCTTCACAGCGAACTCCAGCTGGAAGACAGTGCGTTGCTCCCCCCCCGACCGAGTAACAGCCTCGGACGGGACGATGTGCCCTTCAGCGCTGCCGCTGGTGGCATCCTTTGCTTCAGCGGCGCTGTAGTGAGCTGCTCGTGCCGCCTCAACGGCAGCCATCCGGGCGGCTGAGTCAACGGGATCGATGCAATCAGTCCCGAAAGCCATCAACGCGCCGCAGGTGGGGCGGTTGCAGAAGAAGTAGAGTGCTGCGATTTGCACCGTTAGCTCCATGTCGAGACTGTCATACGCGGGGCAGGTGAGGGAATCCCACATCTGAAAGCGGATGTGTGCTAGCTCCTGTCCGTCAAGTTCTGCATCTACCACTGCGGTTTCCAAGTCGAGCAGATACATCGGCGGCTCTGGTGCTGAGCCTATGTCAAGGCTGGACTCAACCTCCTCCAGGTCACTGCACGCGCTCTTCATCTCGTCCTCGTCATCTTCATCTTTTGTCACTTCTTCCACGGCACCCGTGCCGGGAATCGATGCCAGATCAGCACCAGTCAACCCTGCAAAGAGAATAACATGTCCAGTCACAAAACGACTCCACCTGGATTCGCATCTATCTCGAATCAATCAAGAGCCGATGGAACAGTTCTGCGAATGCAATCGAAAATCGTCTGAGCAAGGTTTGCTCCAGGCTACTGCCGTCCCAATTGTGAACCACAGATCGTTGGGCAAATAGCAAGGACTTGATGCATGATGGCCCCTCAACGTGTCACCTGCCGCTGTGCAAGATAGGAACGACTCGTATGTATCGGAGTCAAGCATTGGAGCGAGGGGAGCGCACCTGAACATGCAGGGCCCAGGGATAGGGATCGCTTGGTCCCCTCGTCTGCTTTGAACGACCGTGCAAGGTAGCGCAAGTTGCTGTTCAGAGGGCCAATTAAACAATCCTCCACAACAAACCTGCGCAATCGCACGTCCACCGCCAGATAACCGAGGGACTGCGAGTACCGAACAGTGCCACCCTGCGCCTTGATGTCCACGACGGGGTGCTCATCCGCGATCATGGCATCATCCCTCGGTGCGTGTGTTGTTGTGTTGTCAGGAGGCGCGCTCACGTGGGCCGGTGGCCAGAACGTGGAGGCTGTCCTCCCCGACACGTGAATGCACAGCTCTGTCAGGCGTCCAGTCACGGCTAGGAACGTGGACATGCTGGGAACTTCTGGCTTCTCGTCTGGGACCGGCAGTGACGCTGTTGACTTGGTCTTGCTTCCGAGGGAGGCTGACATCAAGTCATCCTGAAAAGGAAAACAGAAGGGTGATGACGTGCAGTGCATCTGTGATCTCAGCAGGCTGCTTGAAAGTATTGAGTACTGTTGAAAGGAGGGTGGGAGCCCCCATTTCTCTGAGTGGGCTATCTTCGACACTTTGGGCTACTGTGCAGGGCAGATCACCCCGTAAAATACATGCAGTCTTCATGAGGTGGTCAGGCAGCTCATTGGAAGTCCACACAGAAGTTGGAGTACAACTTCCAGTTCAGACTAGTACCAAATTTTGGCATCACCCCACCCACATCGTCAAAAGTTTGCCTTGCCGTTCGGTCGCTGCCACAGGTCCAAAGAACCAGATACATCTGCAGAGTGGCTGCGGCAAAGGGGCCGACATCGCCAAAAGATGCGATGCAAAATTCCAAGCTCTACTGAGTAGGCTGCTTTACTATCCGGCAGAATTGCATTTTGCATGGATTCGCACCACATCAACGGTCTTGGCCTTGTGCTCCTGCCAGTTGGCAACGGAGTGCATCTGCGAAGCAGAGTGCCGTAACCGCCTCACCCATTCGTTCACCATGTACTCCGAGGGCAGCCGCATCAGCACAGCTGCCGGTTCGTCCATGACGCGCTCGTTGGCCAGGTGTGTGGGCGCCACCGCAATGACATTCTCCATTCCCGCGACCAACTCCTTTTGCATCGGTATGATGCGACGACCTTGCCACAATGCCACCTGCTCGTCATTCACGCAGCGTCGACAACAGCCTGCCAATCGCAGTGTGCTGACAGCCCTTCATTGCATGCAGCACTGGCATATGCTGATATGCTACTTGCCACATCTCTGCTGTCTGAATGAATGCAAGCGTTGCTCACAAAGTCGATCGACAACGCAAAAGGCTGCGCTGCTCACGCACATGCAGCTGCACAGAGAGGAAGTTGCAGAAGCAATAGGCTGGCATGGATTGCCATGCCATGATTGCCATGTCATGTCTGCATGGCATAAAGATGAGCGAATTCGCAGGACTGAAAGTGTGTAGGGCAGGAAACAGGAAATGCTGCTCTGAAGCTGGCAGGAGAGTGTGAAGGGAGGCGCGCCTGCCGCAAGATGACGGGCTTCTTCTCGCTCTGCAGAAGATACAGAGTGCCACGATACGTGACGGCGTACTGCGCCTGCCAGTGCCCAGCGGACCCTGTGATGCCGCTCCACGTCAGCACCTCCACCATACCCGTGTACTCGGCAGACTTGATCCAGGGCGCCGCATCCGGCGGAGCGCCCGCGGGGGGAACGACCGTGTACATCACACGCATCAGCTGGCGGATTCGTACAGGGCTCAGGTGGAAGACGATCGAGTCAACGTGGAGCCCGAGGCGGATCGTCGGCAACGAAGGGTGCGCTGCATGCGCCAGGTGCATGCTTGCCTGCGTTGATGTGCGCTCCAGCAGTGGCACTGCCACTGCATTGGTGCTGAGGTAGTCGCTTGCAGACGACGTGCAGCTGTCCCATGTGGGGTCTGTCAGAGTTGCGGCGCCACCGGCAACTGCTGCGGGCACCTCGGGCCACCGGAAGGGCCCGTTGACGAAGAAAATGGTGAGGTTCGATGAGCGGAGATTGTAGCAGTCGTAAATCGCGGCTTCCTCCGGGCTGAGGGTGGCCTGCTCGGTGTGGTTGCTGCCGATCTGCAAACTACCGAGGTCAAGGAGTAGCGTGATTGCTTGCTCGGGGGCCTCGCCAGGCCTCGGCTGAACCGGCACCGCGACTTTCGGCGCCTGCAGGTCCAGGTTGATGTAGATCTTTGGCTTCTTGGACCACGCAGCTTGCAGCTGCTGGCGCGCGATGCTCTGCATTTCCTGCATGCGGGCAGCTGCGGTCGCGCCGAGCGCACTGAGGTCCACGCTCCCCTGCGGATGCAGAAATGAGAGCAGGCGTTTGATCGCCGCGGGTTTGTACGTGACATACGACGGCGCCATGCGCGCCTCGAGGACGTGATCCATGTCGGAGTCGAGAGGGTTCGACGTGTACTTGACAATCAGGAACGACGTTTCCGGGTTGCTCATGTTGCCGGTTCGGATGAGGTCGCACTCCGGCATCACGAACGACGCGGACTGCATCGTGCTGTTCACGACGCGCATCGTGCGGAAGTTGACCATGCTCGCCTTGAGCGTCGACGCGGAGAGGGTCGAACACACGCCTTCTCGGTCTTTGAGGATGAGCGCGGTGCGGTTCACGGTCACGGTCACGCCCATGAGCGCCTGCAGGGGATCGTTCGTCTCAATCTCTACCGTCTGCTTCTGCACAAGCTCCTCGAGCTGCTTCATCTCTTCCGCCGTGACCGTGCTGTGCATACCACCGGGCTCCGCAGGGTGGGGCGTCTCTTCGCCGCTGGTGCTGCGGTAGCCGAGCCATGAGCCCCACGTGCGTTTCACGGGTTGCGGCTTACCGGACTGTGCCAACTTACGCTCGTACTTCTTGTGCGCCATCTTTCGGAAGTGTAAAATAACGAGCTCGGGCAGCCGACGGTCGAGCTCCGCAAGCCTGCTCATGCCCTCCCCCGCCTTCCCCTCCTCCAGCATCTCCACGTACAGCGGGATATACTCTCGCATTGTTTGCAGGCATGTCACTGTCTCCCCCCAGCTGAGGCGATCTTGCTTCCTCAGCCGCTTGCAGACGGCCTTGAATGCGTACCGCCACCACGCCTGAGCTCCCGACCCAACTGGACGGAACGGGGGCCTGAACTTTTCATGTGGCCGCCGCAGCTGCATGCCAAACGGTGTTTTATATACATTGTTATCCGTGCAAACGCGCTCGTTGACATTGTATGCGATTGTTGTTGTCTGCAAAGAAGAGCAAGGCCTGTAACTACACGCATACCCATACTTGCTGAACAGAAAGCATCGTAACTTGCCGTGGTCTCTCAGGAGGTAAATCTCCGAAAGCACTGCATCTCATGAAGAAGTAATTGCTACGATGAATTGATTTGGACTTGTAAGCCACAAACAAGCTTAGAGATGTACGAGCAGAACATCTTCTATCCGATACCATGTCAACCTCTTGGACCATTCAAGGGCACAGCCCCTGCTGGGAGCTCGCTCGGGCGAACAGACGCAAGAGGGAGGCATGCCTGGTGGCGGTTGAGCTCCTGAAGCAACATTTGCACGTTGTTGTACTGGTTCTTGGAAAAGCAGAGCGCAAAGGCGTCCCAGACGAGGTGGATGTCCTGAAATGGCACTTCCGGCTTCTTCTCCACCCGCTGCACTCGGCGAACATAGGTTCCGGTGCCGTCCACGGGCTGCAGCACGTACTGCCGGGACTCGACGCCCCCTTCGTTCTGGATTCCTGGCATGAAGAGATTGTCCCAGCCCTCGATCGACAGGTCACTCAAGCTCTTGCCTCCGTACCACAGAGATTTCACATCTGCATGGCACGCAATATGTACAGGGTTGCAAGTGAGGGCCCATTCATCAGCAGACATCTGTCCCCTTTCTTGCAGGGTACCTCCAAAGAAGAAGACATGTCAGGTCAGGCTGTGGTAAGTCGGGCTGATCCAAACAATCAAAAGCAGCATGCTCAGAATTGATTAGGCGGAGCAGAAAAGCATGGGAGACTCTATAAACCTTATGAGCTGCCATCTATGTACACTTTTCGTCAAAGTCGCAGCATTTTTGTTAATCGGTTACAAAGTCTACCCTACTGGGTAAGGTGGAAAGGTGCACTTGAGAATGGCAGCAAGTTGTAAACCTGACATGCCATGCAGCTTTGCGCGTGCATTGATCACGACACGCACCAGTGTCAAAGTACACAGCCAGACGCGCCAGCTTGGCGGCCTTACGCAGCAGCTTCATGGCGGCCTCGTATACAAAGGTGACGTTGCCGTTTTCGTCCACGGTGTGCGCGCTGATGTCATGCATGGTTATGCCCACAGCAAAGGGGTGCCCAAGCTGCGTGACGGTGTCCTCGTAACGAATGTGGAGGTTTGTCACCTGCAAGGCACGGCGTGCACCCCTTGACAATGCAGCCACAGTAGAGCGTGTATCTGCCGAACAGGTGCCTGGCGTACAAGGCACGTGCCGATGTGTAAGACAGGGGCTGAGGCGCTGCTACTGTGTACAGGTAAGATGCATGGTGTCGGTGGCTCATCATCGCATGTGTTGTCCAGTATCGCTTAGTTTGGCATAACGAGTGTGCAGAGAGTTGGGTTTTCAAAACGGTACCCAGTCCAACGATGCTTGTGCTGTCCCACGGATGTCGCCCAATGTATCGACGTCCGATGCAACGTATAAAATCTGTGGCACGAGAAAGTCCTCGTCTACCTTGAATATCCCCCTGAAATGAAGATCGTTGCCTAGCTGAAAGCTATTAAGAAAGGACCTCTTTCACATGCAAGGAGGGAACCGACTCTGTAGCGGTCAACTTGCGAGTTCCAGCAACAGCAGGGTCAGGGAGGTATTAGCATCCGTCAGGTTCCAATCTGCTTTTGGATGCCACTTTTGGTGGTGGTGGTGTGTGACGAATCGCGCACAAATGACACCCACCTTCAGCTTGATATTGCCCAAGATCATGTCGATGTAGCCGCGTAACCGGCCCGGCTCTACGTTCTGTGCCTGCTGCGCGTGCATGCTGTCCACCCACGCTCGCTCCATGGCCTCCACAATCTGCATCTTCCGCTTCTCCTGCCGTGCCTTCTCGTCCTCCGCGCTCGCAACGTCCGGCGCTGCATCCGTTTGCATGTAGTTTGGCACCGCAAGGATGTAGATGCGGTCCAGCTCCACCTCCACCTGCTGCTTCCCCAATGCAGCCCATGGTACCTGTACAATGGGCACCCATAAGTGCCTAAGATGCGAGCCGCGCAGATGTGGATTCAGGATGCCTGTCTCTGCACAATCTGAGACCTCCTACTGAGTCAACTGATAGAAGAAGGCTGACCTCACAAACACTGTAGTGTTTGGACGGCGACTCCAGCGCCTGAACAGCCATTTCCTGTTGCAGCATCTGATCTATCTTGGCCAATTGCCTCAAGGGCACCGCTGCTGCATGGAATCTGATGACACAAAGTCTTGCACGGTCGCCGTTTACCAGACCCTCCCTTCGCTGCGACTGCTGCAGGTGCTGGCTCATCTACCTGGGACTTCCAGCAGTTGCTCTCGGTCGAAGACATGCAGTCCCGTGCTGATGCACTGGTTTTTCGCCATGGCAGTTCAGCATGCAAGATGGTACAGTCCGAAAAAGATTGCTAGTCGTCCACAGAATAGCACTTACTCGTACATCCCGGGCAGTTAATGTATATGATACATACGAACCGACATCCATGCGAATAACACCTTCAGGCGCAGGGTGCCTAGCAGTCCGGCCTTGACGGTGATGGGTAATTTGAACGCGTCCAAAGCCTCAGGGCGCAGCTTCAAATTCTTCAGCACGATGTCTCCCTTCCATACGGATATTCGCAGGCTTTCGGGATCCAACCCTGACACATACTGGCCAAGGTATTTGTTCAAGTAGAAAGCAAGCTGGCCTTCCAGCATGTTGCCTCCTTCTTTTCAGTTTCAAAGGTCAGGGGATGCGTTGTCTCAAATGCATTGATGCTCGCGTCTCTTGAGGTGACAGCACCCCAAACCACATGACGAGCATGTCAAGACTAGCATACCAAAGTTGTCCACGGCAGTACAAGACCAATGAAACGCTTGTAAATTATGTAAAAGTTGTAACGCGATTACTTCAGCGAAAGTCGCTCCTGACTACTGTGTATCGAGAGTTGTTCTAAACCCCAGCCCGATACGGCAGTACGCAATTCCCCATTTCAATATACTAAACATTGCACCACGCAAAAATGCAGGACTGTGGAGGTCATCGGAGATGATCAGCTCTCTCGCAAAATAACCTTACATGCTACATGGGCTCATGAATGCTGAGTCATGGCGATGTGTATAAATAGGATGGATACACATGCTTGTTTGCAATTTATGGCAGCGTGTTGTGCGAGCAAGACCCCTGGACATGCAGTACGCTGGAAAATTCCATCTGGCATGGGCCATGCATTCAATGTTCCATGTCCTGCGCCAGGTGCGTGTGGCTCTGGTAATGGATATTGCATCGTCCATTGCTGTAGTTACCTGCTGTAGGCTGAATACCGTTTGCCTACTTTATATAATATCACAATGAGTGGCAAGTCCAAAGGGGGCAAGGGTCAGGGTGCAAGCAGTGCGCGTGCTGCTGCGTTCCTTGCAAGCAATTTTGGAGGGTACGTCACCAACGCCAGTCCCGGCCGTGCATTCTCGCCAAGTACCATGTATATACTCTCCTCAAAGTTGATTGGACGCCAATTTGTGAAAGTACTTGGGCACGGTGTGGGCATGGTGCGCAGTGTCCTTCAGAACTACGTTCCTTGTCGAGCGATGCCAAAGGCGAAGATGAATATCATGAAACTATACATGAAACGCATGAAGGTTTGCCAGGTTGTATCGCTGTTGTTCTAGGCATGCCAGATCGTGACGACTACTGCTCTGTCTGCTCCGGACCCTTTGTAGATCATCATGGTTGTACGATGTTCTCATTCTGCAGTAGTCATTCAGTTCTTGAAGTTCATGTGGGGAACTGTTGCTGAGATAACATCTGGTCGCTTTCGAAATGGTTTGCACCCTAACCTGACGCACGCTTCCTGCCATGACAATCATCAGCGGCTATCGCACGCCCAACGCAGTGAAAGTATGTTTACAGGGTGAGTGGGGCGAGTGTTGGGGGCTTCGGCTTCAGAAAGACTACTCAAGGGACGTCGGACGTTATTGCAGCAGATGTTGATCCTGCGGTTACCCAGGCACTCAAGGGGCTCTCAAAACGGGACTCCAACACCAAATTGAAGGCGTTGCAAGCCCTAGAGGATGCGATTATCAGCCAGGATGGTGATGTTGCAGAGCTGTTGCCTTCATGGGTGCAACATTACAAGAAGCTCTGCATGGACAACCACCGAACAGTCAGGTTGAAAGCCAACCGCTTCTTCCTCCTGATCGTTGGCAAAATTGGCCGCAATCTAGCTCTCCATTTGAAAGGAGTTATAGGCGTTTGGTGGATGGCAATGAGCGATCCAAACAAGGACGCGAGCCAGGCAGCGATGGACGCATTCAAGGTATGATGCCAAGGATTTTTGTTGGGTTGTGCTATACCGCCGGACTCGACACGGTGGCAAGCTTTGGAGACGTTGAAGCACAACATGTGACATGCAGCTCCTGGGATAGTATCTTGATGCCAACTTCGGGACCCTTTGCATCACACTGTTTAGTTGAGGCTGGGCAGTGACGATGCTATCGTGTGTACCTTCCCACCCCATAACTCTGGTTTTATGTGGCAAGTGACGGCTCTCAAGCATGACTTTTGGTCTTGGAGCTCATCGAGGTAGTGGCAGCCACTGGCGTGCCTCGTGCTGCAATGTCCAAACCTTCCAAGGAGTACTCAACGAGTTGCCATTGTCCATGTGGGTGCGGATGTGAACATAATTACCATTACCATACCTGCGCTTGCGGTCAGGTGGCTGCTGCTCACGCTGCAATAGCAAATGAGGACTGCACGGGCACAACAAGGCCATACTTTACGCGCAGATGCCGTTCAAGAGCGTGCAAAGCACAGCCATCTGACCGCATGCGAGCATGGTAGGAGACCGGCACCGTGAGGTTTGATAATCTCACAGGGTTTGTGCCATGCAGGCAGCATTTCCCTCCAACGAGAAGCAGGCCGTCAGCGTGCTGTTTGCGCGGCAGTCCATCGTAGACTTCCTGCTGGAGAAACTCTCCGCGAGTCCGCAGGACCTCGGCGACCCTGTAAAAGAGTCCGCTGAAGACCTGGAGGAGCGGCATGCGCGGGTCCTCGTGCAGTGCTTGGACGCACTCCGCCGGTTGATCTCCTTCACCGCCCCGCCCCCCCCTGGCGCAGGCCCTGACGGCTCCCCGCAGCCCTCTGAAACGTCTGCTAGCCAAATCGACCTTCAACGGCTCGTGGAATCTGTGCTTGACTCCACTGGCTTCTGGAAGCGCACCATCCAGTCGGGCACACCGGCGATGTGCAATGCGGCGTTTGCTCTGATCGTTGACTTGCTGCAGCTGCGACCTGAGATCATTGATGCTCGTGTTGAGGAGCTCGCGGCAATCCTGTATGGCGCTCTCAACAACCCCCACCCCGAGTGCCACAACTCGATGTGGAACATGGTGCTGCTTGTCGGGGTGCACTGCCCTCGAGCGCTGCAACAGAAAAAGGTGGCCACCCTGCTGCCACAGCGCCTGCATGAGCTCCTGCGCAAGGCGGGGATGGGCAGCGCCGGCATACTGGCTCACGCGCTGCTGCCGCTCATTGGGCAAATGCAAACTCGTGGCCCTGACGCGTGGAAAACGCTCCCTTTCAAAGAGCAGACCCTGCGTTACTTGCTCGAGGGCGCGACCTCCGCTGCCGTCTCGCCGTCGCACTGCCACTCGCTGTGCATTGCGTACGGCGAGCTGCTCGCTTTCTTCGTGCGTGGCATGCAGCAAGAAGAGGCAGCCGCGCTGCTGCAATCGTCGCTGGCGGGCCCTGTCGTAGCGCTGGCATTGAACGGCTCTGGCCACCCTGGGATGCTTCGTGCGCCTGCTGCATGTTGCATTATCTCAAAGGTGTGCGCGCTGTTAGTGTTCAAGCCTCAGACGGCTGGTACCGAGCTCGCCGAGCAGCTGCTGAGCACACTGGCACGCTGCGTCACGGAACGCATCGCTACCCTTCGCGCTGACGCGGCAGAGGGTTGGGCAGACATCGGCAGCCTGATCCAGCACGTGGTCACGCCGCTGGAGGGGGCAGACGCGGCAGGTCCGTCCATGGATGCGATTGTGTTGCGGTCCTTTGTGCAAGCTGTCCTCTCGACGCTGACGGAGAAAACGGGGCAGGGAAGTCTTGCGCCGGACTTCTCGCAACTCGTTGCTGATCTTGTTTCGAAGTACGGTGCCGACGCAGCGTTGACGAGCTCCTCCAGCTGCCATGCGAAGAACACCTTCACTACAACGGCTGTCGCGCTCGAACTCATGGGCGAGCTGGCCACCGACGGGGATGCCACAGCAGGCATGAGCAGGGCCACAGTTCTTGCATCGTTACTGCAGAGTGACCCAGCAATGTGCGCTTCGTTAGGGTCCATTCTGCTGACCTGCAGCACACCGCCAGGACAAACAACGCCCTGCAACGCTGCTGAACTGTGCACCGCACTGAGCGTGATTCCCTCGACCATGAACTTTGGTGGCATGGAAACGGCCGCCTTGATCGAGCAAGTCAACGCTGCTGCACTGGGGACGCGCTGCTGCATCAGCTGGGTGTGTGTCGGCAATGCCGCGCGGTTGTTGACGCTGGTGCTGGACACGAAATCGCTCTCGGACGCCTCCACCGCCTGCAACGATTCGCGCAAGGAAATGGAGGCTTTCCTCTTGCTGTGCCTGGCTGCCGTGCTTGTCTCAGGCTCCCAGCATGCTGCTCGACTGCTCGCACGGCTTGAGGAAACGTCCGCGGTGGATGCATTTGCACACCACCTTGTTCAACATGTTCACCAGCGCCTCTCAGCCACCTGCCTGCTTGCCTGCCGTAGCGCACAAGTGTCGATGCACGCTGATGGAGACAACGCATCGCCTGCAGAGAGGTCGTCTCTCCACTCCTCTTTACAGGCCACCCTTGCCCTGCTGCACCCTATGGCCGCGCTTTGCGGTCTGCAGGCACCGGAACAGGCGCCGTGTATTACCGCCATGCTTGCGCTCGCGATGCCATCTCTGCTCAGACCGGCGCGTGCGGAGTCCATCTCGCCGTCCCGCGCCACGGAGTTGAATACTTCTCTTATCGTCGTTAGCATGTATGACGACCTCTCGGCATTTGCCGCGCAGGAGTGGCGGGAAGCGTGTGCACGGCAGCCTACCCTAGACCCTGCCTGCCAGTCGGCCCTCGCTTCCGAGCTGCCCACTATTATCCGATCGCGGCTCGTGCTCGAACGATGCGACACGGAGCGCGATGCTGCTGCAGATGCCGTTGTACAGGCTACTGAGTTTGTCGCCCGTCTGGTTTGTGTTGCAAACGACGCCCTGGAGCTCGTGGCAAGTCCGTCCTCCGTCTCCTCCAGCGCATGCCAGCCTGAAGCGCCTGACACCCTCCACGCGATGTGGAGCAACCTGCTCGCAACGCTTTCTTCGCTGCAGTGGCCGTCGCACACTTCATGGGCACACGCAGGCACCTCGTACGCTGCTGCCCATGCCTCAGAGAGCAGTCCAACCCCCAGTGGCTCCATCGCAAGCACATCACGACCCACGGCTTCTCCTCCTCAGCCCATCCCTCACGACCCATCTGCCCAAGAGCTATCGATCTGCAGTACCTCGGCACCGGAGGCTTTCGGTGATCCAGCGAACGCTTACATCACGATGCACGTCTTTGCGGCGCTGCTGTTACTGCGCGCCCCGGTCAGCGTTGTCGCGCATTGTCCTGTGCATTTTCAGGCTGCAATGCTCGTGGAACTGTCGTTGCTTGACGCACCATCCGCTTCCGCGCTCCGACAACTACTGCTCGAGCACCTCTCCACGATGCCAGGCGCCTGCCCAATCATCCTCTCTGCTCTGCACGCTCACTGGCGGTTTGTCATGCTCGCGAACGCAGATGCCGCTGATGACAGGACCTTGCGGGTGGAGCGTTCGTTGCTGCAACTCTTGGAGCATCTCGCGCTGGCGCCGATGGACGCAACAATTGCGGCCACAGCTATGCTTTTTGCAGATGCGGTGTGCGCCACGACTCCCGCGAGCTTGAGCTTTTCAACGCAACCCGGCGCTGTGTCGCACCGTGACCTCGAACGCCTTGAATTCGTGCGAGAGGTGAGTGCCAGGGCCTTGGCGGTTCTTAGGGTGGACATCCACTCGCCTGCGTGCACAGCAGTGAGCAGCCACCAAGAATGGTGGATGGCTGCGTGGCTCGAGGTGCTGGACACCGCTCCACCAGCAATGAGCGTACCTGCCGGCACCGGCGCGGCCCTCACTGCGAAGGCTTTGGCCTGCAGCTTTGAGCTCGCTGTTTCTTGCCACGTTCCCTGCGCTGTGCGGGATGTGCCGAGCTCCGAGTTGAGCGACACCCTCGAGCGCATGCAGGCCATCAAGTCAGTGCAAATCGAGCTACTGGATTATGACGACGCACACTCTGACTCAGACAGTGAAGGTGGCCACACGGCGTCCGGGAGTGATCAGAACGATGACGAGGACAGTTCTCTGCATGCCGATGCGCTCAGGGATGGGGGGGGAGGTGAAGGGGATGAGGCGCGTGCGATGGCCAACGAGCACTGGCCAGTGCCGATGTCGGATCGGAATCGAAAGATGCTGCTCCGTGTCATGCGGCGGCAGCTGATGCGCGTCCATGCCAAAGGCCTGGTTGATGCATCGCAGGTATATGTGCCCAGCAGCAGCGAGCGGAGTCGACTCACGTCGGCCATCGCGGCACTGTGCACCGGCGCGGCCATTCACTGCCACAACGAGCTCACAGAAGATGACTTCCAGCTGATGTCACGTTTGCTTGCCGGCCACGTTCACGAAGCGGCGCTTGCGATGGAAGCGCATGTGGAGGCTGTTTGCGATGCTGTTGTGCAGCTGGCCTGCAGCGTGCCTGGCGCACCCACCAACATGGGGCATGCATTTGCATTCAACTTCGTGGGCCGTCTGTCGCGGAAGAGCGTGCTCGATGCATCCGCGCTGAGCACGCTGCTGCAAGACAGCAGCGCATGGGACGCGCTGGCGCGCAGTCACAGCGTTCTGCTGCTCCTCGTCATGGCACAGAGCTGGAATGGTGCGGAATCCGCCCATTTAGCGGTCTCTCAGCACTTGAACGAGGCTCGAGCGAGCGTGATTCGAGTGCTTATGTGCCTCGGTTGCCTGCTCTATGCTGGGGAGCTGGGCGGCAACGAGTCTCATGCGGCCGTGACACAGCTTCAGATGCAGACAATGCCATTCTGGCGAGCTGCCGCACTGCACATTGCATGCTCTGCGCCTGATGCGTCCATCGATGCTGCCGTCACTGAATTTGACCTCTGGTCGGAGGACATTGGGTTGACAACGTTCGATGCATGCGTGGCGTTGATCTGCGCCAGTGTGCCCTCAGGGTCGTTGCAGCTTGTAGCTGCACGGCTGGTGCTGTCCTCCTCGCTGTTGCCGCGCACAACTTCTGCAAGCAGCGGAGACTGCGAGAGCGAGGCAGCGATCGACGAACTGGATGAGCAGGCCGGAGGCAGCCCGTCGAAGTTTCTGGAACTCGTTGGTGTGCAGCCGTCGCTCGTTCGAGCACTTCTCGGGACCTTGCCTGCTGCATCGACATCCCTCGCCCCCTCAGATCCTGACTTCCGCACCGGTCACTCAACCGCGGACTTGGAGAGCGAGGCTCGTGCGTGGCGTGTTTCGTTGATCGCATGGATGCTGTTGCTGGCGCATCTTGGCGCATTAGACCCGGGATTGCCGGGCAGACAGCGCCTGGCAGTGGCCCTGGGCGTTTGCGCGCCTCTGCTTGAGTCGTTGCTAAATAGGGTTTGTTTGGAGCTCCCACTGCCGGGGCATGCGTCCCGCAAGCAAAGACACACACCCTCCTCCACGGTGCAGCCAGCCATCATTGGCTGGACTGTCGTGCAGCACGTTAAAAACCTCCTTGGGGGCAGGATGCTTAGCGCGCCAGCCGCCGCTGATCCGAAAGCGAGCGACAAGGGCAGCGCGGAGGTCGTGCACAGCGTGCTGACCACCCCCCGCGACGAACTGTCGCAAGCGGTGGTGCACGAGGTCGCCGTCGCCCTGTTTCGTGCGATGCTGCAGCTGCTGCCGGCATCAGTGCGGATGTGGTTTACCGCTATGAAGGACCGCCGTGCCCAGGCCGCCATCGAGTCGTATGCGACCAAGGTGGAGTCTCCCCTGGTTCTGCAGCACGAGCTACTGGGGGCTGCAGCCATGCAGGCCAAGCACAAGAACGAGTCCATGATCATCACCATCAGCCGTGCTGCTCGAGAGGTGATTGCTGCCATCGACGTCGATGACGGCGCTATGCTCGAGCTGTCGCTGAAAATGCCACCCTGCTTCCCGCTTAAACCTGTCGAGGTGCGGCACGAAAGTACCTCGTTTGCTCCGTTTGTGTCGTTTGCTGCTCGTACAGCTCGTGCCTCTTTAATTTCTATACAGCACATTGGCCTCGTTTGCTGAACACGGTTGTGTATGCTTGTATGCAACATCTCTACCTGTTGTCCTGGGTAGCCCGTTTCCGCAGCTGCGTTGCCTGTGGCGTGTCAAAAGTTTCGTCATCGTGTGTGCACAGGTATGAGGTGTGGCGTTGTGCGTGCAGGTGGGGTTGCGTCGAGAGATGGGTGTGCCCAAGGCTAAGTTGCGAAAATGGCTCATTTCGGTCTCCAGCTTTTTGCGGAACCAGAACTGCAGCATGGCTGATGCTATTCTAATGTGGAAAGCCAACGTGGACCAAGAGTTTGCGGGGGTCGAACCCTGCCTGATTTGCTACTCAGTGATCAATTCATCCAGTCGTTCTCTGCCAAAGATGAAGTGCAAGACATGCAATCAAGGGTTCCATAGCGCCTGCCTGTACAAATGGTTCAAGTCTAGCAACAAGAGCACGTGCCCTCACTGTCAAGCTTTGTGGTGAGTTTAGGCGGTTGAGATGATGCCACTTCTGATATCTAACCTTCACACCCATATTCTTGCTACTTTATTCTTGCTACTTGAATGTAATGAATGTCTGCGTTTGTGCTGCCATGCCCATTGGTAGAAGTGTTGCGCATGCTGCTATGTTCTGATGATGTACGACCAGCAAGCTTTTTGGTCTTGCAAAGGTGGATGTGCATCTGCCATTTGTGAAGTTGGTCGTCAGCATTTTCATGACCAGAGCCTTGCTCTGGGATGTCTTCATGCTCGAGGACCCTGTACAATTACACACCCATGTGGTTTTGTCAAGCCAGTAGTTGGCAGGTTCTAGCAGCTCATGATTTGTCAGCACCAACGAGGCTTGTCGCAATCAAGGCTGGGACTGAGCTAGCTGATTTCGACAGCAATGAAACAGAAACTCTGCGGTTGCAAGGGCCAGCACAGCAAGACCTTGCTCCCAAGACCGCTTGAATGTGATTCCGGTGAACATAACCATTCTCGAGTTGTAGATAGTTCTTCCTACTGACCAGTGAATGAAGCATGCACCCAGCTGAGGAAGCAGAGTCAACTGGACACCATGTTATCATATATCAATAGCCATCTATTCTATCAACTGATTATACCCTCTCAACAATAGCACATGTCCTCATGAACAGCAATGCTTCATTGCTGCAGACCCAGGTGCTGCCATTAACGGCCAATTTGCAGATTGCGCACTCTGCACCTGCAACACCAATCGATGCTGCCTTTTCTAAAGTCGACCTCTGGTTGGAGGATATTGGCATGACAGCACCACTGTTGTCCGTATCACTGAGGAATTCATTCCAACGGTCTAGGATGCAGCTTCGATATGGATGGCTTGAGCCAGCCGCTCGGGGTTGCCAGGAACTGTGGGAGATCCTGGGGCAAGCAAGTGCCACACCGTTGGCAGCCACATTATGTTTTGCAGCTTTGACATCTCCTGCAGTATTGACACATCTCACTCAGCTTTTGGATGTTCACTATGTTCACTATGTTCACTGCATGCCCATGTTAACGCCGCGAGTTTGCCGCTGTCGTACATGAATGCATGAACCAGGCACCTAGCCAGGTGTGCTACGACTGATTACCCAGTGCGTTATTTTCTGTGACTGTGGAGAACCCAATGATGAAGTCCATCCATTGCAATTGTCTCGCCCAGTGGGAGCTCAATTGTACAAGATCGTTTAGCTGCCCGCCCACTGCTTGTGATTTGGCAAACAAGCAATAGCAGATTCAAAGATTCACTCACAATCATTTGTATCAATGCATCCGTGCACATGGAAGCCTCACGAACAGTGTTGGCATATGAAGACAAACCCATGTCAGGGTCAGACGTCAAGAAGTTCATATGCCAACAAACAGCACATTCATTACTTGTGTTTTGGAGTATACGTACCCGGCGTGTGCCACTTTGGTCCCGCCATCCACTTTGCAGCACCCTGGGGGTCAGCTCGCCCCATGCTATGGATACCGTTTGCTCTCCACAGCCCATGCTCACCGCGTGTGCTGTGAGTTTTGTTGCCAACGCAGGTGAGTGTGTCAAAGCGATGCGGGATCGTGCCACAGAGTTCCCACCCCGTGCGTTTCGTACCTCTGTCCTACCAAAATCCCACATCATGTCTAATGCTGTGCTGATGATTGGTACCATTGTGAGGGTCTCCTCCGCTGGGTCGCGGTTTGCAAAGAGGGAGCTTTGAGCCTGCTCTCCGAGGTGATGCATGTTTTCCTTGGCCAGGTGTACATCCCGCAGGTAGTGGAGCGCGAGGAAATTGGCGATGGCACTGTGCGATCGCAGCAAGTAGCGCTCCAGGTCGGGTGTGTCAACTCCTGCGTTGCTCATGCAGGCAAGTGCGCTGTTCCATGCGTCACGGGGAATGCGCAAGGGTTTCTGCGCGATGTGAAGCTCGCTTGAGGAGGGCGTGGGGAAGTGCCTGGTAGGCTTGCCAGGCAACCCCAGCAGGCACCACACTTGGCTCATGAGCCACTGGACAGTCATGTGCCGTGCCGCGTATGCCTCTTTCCACTTTCGGGCGCTCACCGGTAGTGATGAGCATTGATGGAGCCTCTCTGTCGATGGCTCCGTGTCGTCAAGCGCTGCTATGTCTGCTGGGGCGCAATTCGCGTGCGGCGGTGCGCTATCGGTGTTGAGAGCTGAGCTGTCGTGGTCGTCTGGTTGCTAAAAACTCATCGCGCACCATATCAGCGCGTTGAAATATAGTGAATGCGTACATATGATGAGTTGATCTCGTGGTCGTCTGGTTGCTAAAAACTCATCGCGCACCATATCAGCGCGTTGAAATATAGTGAATGCGTACATATGATGAGTTGATCCACAAAGGTGGCCGAGCACTACGTGTACTGAGGTCGTGCAAATTATCGCGCAGGGACAACCAGCACCATGGCTACTGTTCGAAACCTCTCGTTTCCTCCAATGGCATGCCATGACACCTTTGCATACGTTTCAATCATGACGAGTTGTGGTATTATTATCCCTGAGTACGTGCTCAGTCAATGCACGCACTCAGGCTCGCATGTACGAATTGGCCGTGTGGAGTTAGACGCTTGCCCCCAACCCCTGACCCCTAACCCCTCTCGAGCACACAATTTGTCACCGACCTCGTTGATGTCTCACCTATAATAAATGCTACCTCATTGATCACAAGCGTCTGGATTAATTATTTGTGATTGACCGTCCGATGTTGCGTTCAAGGGCGCATACCGTTTGCCAGCGTTTCAAGTAACACGATTGCCATTGTTCGTCGCGTGCGTACATATGCCAGAAGGAACATGTGCACTGCAACATGGCGATATCTTCTCCCTCAAGCATAGACATAATGTGCTCTTGAACATCAAAAGGCAGGTCCACGATAGTGAGCTCCATCCTGTCCCTTGGAACACTAGACAGCAAACAAGAGTGACGGACGACAATGTGCACACCTTTGCCAACGTGCAAGAAGTTTAGTCTGACACGCTTTGACACGTGGCTGGAGCACACGACGGCTTGTGGGAGCAGCGAATGCCAGGGAATCCGGCTAACAGCCAAATAGTCTCGGGACGCACATCTGCGTCGTAGATGTACCAACCTGCCAGGTTGGTATCAGGTTGTAACCGTGCTGGTCTATGCGAAAGTCGTCCAGTACATACAAATAGTAAATAATCAAAGTTGGAGCCTTATAAAACACGAATCATTCGACGTGACTGCGTTCTGCTCCTTGGACCTTTTGGAACTAGGCCCTGACCTTACTCAACAGCAGGGTGCTCAACACAAGGGGGGTGGCAAGCTCTAATCACCTTGGAAGACCCAGCCACTGCTGATGCGATTCATGAAAATAGAGCTTATCATGTGTGGCAGGCCTGCCTAATATGCATTATCAGTGGGATGACATCCAAATTTTTTCTGTCAATAATGCATGCATGACCAGCTAGAGGTAGCCTCGTGGATATATTGCTGGATTTTTTCCAGAAGGCAAAGCCCCGCACACAAGTTGATGCAACTCGATGCGACAAGAATCAACCAGAGGTGCAGGTTGATGCAGCGATCGCTTCTGTTAATGTTTGTTACATCTTGCTTCTGCACTTGTTTGGTCCTGCCCATCCACACCTGCATGACCAGGTTGTGGTTGGGGTTGTCACGCGACGTGTGCCATTTGCTGGCAGGCCGGTTTGGGACCAGTAGTGGCCCAACTTGTGACCCGGGTGGTATGCAAATCATGGATGACATTGATCCAACCCTGCCATGTGGCACATCTTGAGCTGACAACCCCATTTCTGTTGTCATTCCCTCACGCCGGAGTGCAGTGGTATGTGTGATGTGTGCCTTGGTCTGGTCTGGAACTGTGCGGGGAGGTACTCAGCTGAACCATTTCGTGGGGGGGATTCAACAGTCCGCTTGCCTTAGAGGTGGGCTGCGTTGCTTGTGAGTATCACAGGCTGTCATTTGGCAAATGGAGGGAATGAATGCCAGCATGGGGGGCGCAATGCAAATGCTTACATGCTTGCAGGGCAAAACTCCACACAAGATGATTGCAACTGAAACTTTCTGCTGCGTTTCGTGCCTGTAACCTCAAGACGGCACCAAGGAAGGCACTACTCAAGACTTGGATGCAGTAAAATTGTTGAACTGCAACCAACAGTCTCGGAACGTTGAGGGGCGTTTTGGGCTGAGCAACCCTTCGTATCAAGGCACCCAGTCCTTGTGCTTTGTCTGAACCTTTATGAGGGGCTACACTCTACACATGTGAGGTGAGAGTATCCTGGTAGAGAACTTGAGCTGAGGTGCCGCAGCCTACTGGCAAACAAGGGAAGCTGAGTCAATTCGAGCGCAACCTAGCCACAGGCTCGCATCGTAGATTGCCAGCATGTTGTAGCAATGATTATTCTACATGCGAATTGATACTCACCGCAATATCAAAAAGTTGAAAGTGACGCACCCAAAAGTTTGCAGGACAAATGGGTAACGTCCACTGCGTGGTTTGAAAGGTGCTGATGCCAAACTTGCGCATCACCTTCTTATGTGGAGCTGGAGCCAATCAACGAGTAGACGCCCCATAGGCAGCACCGCCTTCAGGCCGGTCTGCCTTTGAACCCAAGCATACCTCGCTGGGAAAAAGGAGGTCAGGATGCTGACGCGTGGTGCTTGTGCAAATGAAGGTCCGGTCCTGTATCGCCCGTGTCTTAGTCCCCCCTTTCTCCCATCTATGCACTGCTTTTGCTGTGCCGTTGCTCCATCACCTTGCTGTTGCCATTGCCTACAGCAGTTTCACAGTCGGCTCTGTACCTTTGGTCCCCGTTCGCAGGCTCTGGCCTGCCTGAGGTCTCCGGACTTGTTGCTCAGTTCGGAAACATGCAATTCCAGGCATGAACAAAGCACATGGCGTTTGAAGGCGAGCTTTACAATCTGTCACGACGGGCACTAAATCTGGCAAGGCACGCGTGCCGTGCAAACAGGCTTGTGCATATTGAAATGGAACGGCATATCAATAGTCATTCGTGCATGTGGCCGATCAAGGCCCCCAAATGCTGCCCAATACAGAGATACCAAAATTGGCCAAGGACAATTGATCTCATACCACACGGGGTGCATGAAAGCGAATTGATTTAACAGCGCCACGAGTATCACGATCGCCTCATCTTGTTTCTCGCCACTCAGCAGGGTCAGAGAAGCGACTCGCTGCCGCCGCCACACCACTCACACCTTCCCGTCCAAAAAGTTTCGGCTTCATTCCCAGCACAGCGCTGTTCTCTATGCTGCTTGTCCTGGTGAGGGCGTTGCTGCTGTTCTGGGCCTTGCTGCTGGTCGAATCCCTTGGGGTACGCCCCACCCAAAAAGCATGTACATACATAACATATGTATGTACATGCTGTTACAAGCGACAGGGCTGGCAAAACAGGAAAAAACACAGAAACTAGCACTGAAAACAATGTCACAAACTAAGACATAACACACAAGAAAACCAGCAACCTAAGCCACGCCGGGATCTTCCTGCAGTGCATCACACCCTGCATGGAAGTCCGAGCCGACGTTCACGGCGATACGAGAGAGGGACTTGTAGTACATGCGCGCGTTGCCCTTGCACAAAGCACAGCTGAGCTCCCAACGGACGCCACGTACGAAGGCAGCCTTGGACACCCGGTTCCCCCCCCCTGCCGCCAAGTCGCCAAGCTCCGAAAGGAAACGCGAGGCGGCGGAGCCCATGCGGCCAAACGACTCCACGGCGAGTGGGATGAAGTCGTAAGCGGAGCCCTCCCCAAACTCCTCGAAGGCTCGTTGCTTCCGCAGCTCCGCCTTCGCTGCCGCGGATCCGGCAACCTCTGCGGCATCGCGAACAAACAACGCGGCCACATGCTTTTTAAGTAAGGCTGTGCGGTATAGGGCTGGAGGGGGTGGTATAGGCCCTATATACCCTATAATATAGTGTATGGGCCAATATTATAGGTCCAGATTCCGTATCTCCCTGACCATTCACTCTATGCAACATCCAAACATAGCATTGGAAAGCTCTCAATCATGGCTGTTCGGCAAAAGTTTTACATTTGCATTTCCCCCAATCATTTTGGCTCACTGCTTGAAATTGTGCTAGAATGCTCCAGAAAATGCCCAATTTACAAAGTGCATTCATTAAAATACAAAATGACCTTCGCTTCTGACAAGGAAAGTGTCATTACAAAGCCAAGGCACTGATCTAACTGTACATGCCTCTCACACCATTTATATCCACTCCAACTCCATGTTATGCCATGCACAACTTTGCCTATCCAGTCAGATAGCTTGAAAGGTACAAGATGAGCTTGAGAGGTCTTTCGGTGCGTCAAACATCACCCTCAACGACAACAAGTGAGACAGCGAAGTCATTGCCCTTACGCTGGGCGTATTGGCACAGATCGTGATCATTTTCTTAGCCCGCTCCATGCCAAGAGCATTTCGAGATGCAGTGTATACACGCCCCCACAAAGTCCAATTGCGCTCAGTAGCACAGGATGTAGCATGGCATGAAAGCAGCTCCTGCACAACATTTGTCAGCTCTGCAAACTCATTTATGCCGTATTTTGCCCAAATCTTCAGCCTCAAGCGCATGCTTGGCATCTCTGCGAACTTGCGCTTCTTGGACTTGTTCCTTTCATTGGCGAGTGCTGCAGCAGCCAGGGCGTCCTCTTTTCGCTTTTCATCAGCCACCGTGGCAACAAAGCCACCCATGCTCTCGGGGTACCCACCAAGGATGAGTTTGCGCATTTGCGTAGCAGCCTTAGGCCCGCCCACACGCCCTACCAGCTTGATCGCCTGCTCTTGCTGTTCGTTACTCACGTTGGGAAGATTCCACGTCACAAGTTGTTCTCCTGCTAGGGAACCGCGAAGTAACGATCGAGCAGGTAGGCTGCAGTATAAGCTGCATTGTATATAGGAGCACGCGCACCACCTTCCACTGCTTCATAGCGGCGCTGAATTGTTTCCCTCAGCCGACACACGATGTGACGCAAGCCAGAGCCAAGTGCCGGTTAAACAATTGCTGTTTGGCAGAAGACATGAAAGACGGCATCTCCTTCGTTTCGACACATTTGGCAGGCCTCTCACGCAGGTTGGACGCATTTTACGATAGGATGATGGCACATCCTGTAGCTGAGGTTCTGCGACGGCCTGCCCATCCGCCAAAACCTGGCCGCGTACACCGTTGTCCTTGCAAGCTTTTAAATGAGTAGACCAGAAACTTGCGGGGTTCTTTTCAGAGACCGGCTTTTTGCATGTGGCACATTCAAGCTCGAACGAGAAGGTGTTGGGATTGGTCACCCGCACGTCAGTTCGTTTCCAGTTACCTTTTCCTTCCTCGACCAGCTCTATGGCCTTTTTGTAAGCAACATCAACTTGCATGACTTTGTTATTGACAGACTTAACTTCCACATCGGCGAGAAGGAGAACGTCATGCGACTGCTGGCCATCCTGTCCGTCAACCTGTGCCGCACCCTGAGGTGGGCTGTCAATAGTAAAAACAAGAGTCGCGAACAAACAGGGTAGCATTGAACTTATGTATAGACTTTCTTCGTGCGTGAATGCTGGTGTTACATGTGTAGAAAGGCCGAGTCGCAGTGATATTGGACAGTATCAGGCTATATAGGGATCGGAATAGGGCAATTTGGCATCAAATAGGCCCTATACCTATAAAATTTTAACCAACCTATATTTCCAACCGTTTTATAGGGTAGATAGGGCACTAAATTCATATAGGCCCTATCTATAGCCTATACCGATATATAGCCCATACCTATATATAGGGGAGGGCCAGCCTTAATATGTAACATATGGGCTCATGCAAGGTGACAGATGGCTCTTTGGATGCAATGTCCTTTGGTGAGTTATGTATTCTTGATTACGATAGAATCGTGGACATCTAATCCTGTGCGGGCGCTGCCCAAACCAGGCCGTTGGGTGGGTGGAGTTCTTGTGGAGCTGTTGCTTGGCCAGCCTGGGCATACATTGCTGGCAGTGCATGGCCAGGGTCACCGGCCAAGGAGTGAAGCGGGAGGCACAGCAGATGACGAAACCTTCAATACTTTACAATGTGAAAGGGGTGCCTGGATAGCTTGTATCAGTCGAATGTATCGCGATAGACGATGGATGTAAACATGGCGAAACCCTGCTCTATGGCTCAACAAGACATGACCCCTGTGAAAATAGATTTTGCATAGTTGTGTCAGGCTACACGAATGCATCATAAATATAAATAATCTGGGAACATGAACAGCACGACGGCGCTTTGCGTTGCTCTCAGGCACACGATTGTCGAGTTTGGTGTGTACGCATGGTTCAGCGAGGCAAGACAGGAAAGTGACTTGCAGCCTGTAACCTTACGTTTTCAGGTTCTGATACACTGCATCGACCAATCAAAGGGAACTTTTCGTCGTGCACGAGAGGGTGTGGCAAAAGGCAGGCAGTGTTTACACCAGGGCTGTGGGTCAGGGATTGGGGATGAGGGGCTGCAAACTGGCTGCAAAAACGTTGATGCGGTGTTGACAAGTAAATACGCTGCAAAATGGCAACAAACCCATGATGCAGGTGGTGCCAAAACAATACGCGGGCTGCAAAACGTAACCACATGTGCAGGTAGTGGGGTTTGAACCCACGCATGCGTAGCATAGACGATCTTAAGTCGTCCCCCTTGGACCAACTCGGGCATACCTGCGCGTAACGCGGCGCTCAGCGTACGTTGGATATAATGGACATGTAATGACGCCGCGAAGTGAGCATGGCCCATGGTCTTGATGAGGCCAATTCCATGACATCCAGGAACATTGCCTTTGAAGTAGATGGCGTTTGATATTTCTGAGATAGATGGTCTGCCACCCTGTCACGACATCAAGAACTCTGTGCAGTCTGCAGCAGGGTCGAGAAGCACAAGACAGTGACACTGTCACTTCACAGGAGCAGCCTCCTTACTTCGTTTTACATGCCCTTAGCTGCCGGTTTCCATCCAGCGGTTTTCGCCGGGATGCGCGATGTTGTGTTCAGGCACTAGAACTGGAATGGTGCATGCTCGAAACGCGGGACTCGTGTGCTTGGCTCAATATGTTGGATATGAAAGTCGCAGTGAAAGTGAGCATACAAACGTCATCGTGTGTGAAGGAGTCTTCAAGGAACGAAGGGTGCATGATGAACGATCCGTTGTGGACACTGCCATGATGTCGAGCCGCGATGTCGTGGCTCGCTTGCGTGCTCATGGATAACTTGCGGAGGCACCTTGTCAGTGTCCTCGCCCCCAAACCACGCTTTAAAGTCACACAAGCTGGTTAAATATTACGCAAGTCACAGGCCCCCTCATAGCAGCATAGTGCGCACATCGGGTCCCCAATCTCCATGCCTGTTGCTGGTGCGCTCTGCGTCGAGAGCACACAATTGTGAACATCCCCTAATGTCTTCCATGCCTGCTCAAAAAACATTGTCGTATGTGCTTACCCTTACCTTCGCAGGGTGAGGCATGAACAAGCATGTTCACCAGCATGTACACACGCAATCGCAACAGTCCATCATGTCATTGCACTACTTTAGCAGCGGCGTTTGTCAGATAGATAGTTTTGCGAGGAGCTTGCGACCCGGGCCCAACATCACATACTTTGTGCGGAGTTGTAGAGAAGCAAGGAACTGCCTAAAAGAGCAGCACGTTCTCCGTCAGCAGTCGCCTGCGTACCTAGTTAAACATGCCTTTAGCTGGCAGCTATCGCATTTCAGCGTGACAAGTCATTCCGCCTACTGCCAGCCAGTCTCCAACCCATCTCCCTGAGCCCTTGCCAACCAGGTGAGGGCAGGCCCAACAGCCCAGGCTACTGAGTTGTTTGGAAATCAAACCTTACACGTCCTAGCAACTCAATTTCCGATGACGCCACAATGTCCTTTACCTCGGCAGGCACCACATTGATGTTCCTCCCAGGCCCCATGCGTTGAGTGACCGCGCCACGGTCAGAGTCACACACGCAGGTTGGTTCCACACCTTGGCAGCCGCCGACTCGCTTATTCTCTGCCCAGCAGTCTTGACTGCAAAGTTCTGAGCGCGTCTATCCTCAATTTTCTTGATTCCGCACTGTTGCAAGGTGCAAGTCTGCCATAAGCGATCTATCAAGACTCTTTCACACATGCACACTGTCCTTGGTGTCTGCTAGGTACAATCACACGTGGGTTTGTATCATGCCCAAGCTCGATCACAGATGTCAGTTGGTTCAACAAGCTCATTGGCGAAATGCGAGTCCCAAGAATTTTGAATTTCACCTGCAGCTCCATCTATACTGCCTATGGAAGTGTCTGGCTTGTTGGACCCAACTCAGCAGTCTTGGAGATGCAATTCACGGCATTTTCACTACCCAAGAACGATCTTACAGCTGCCCCGCCACCCTGACAAACAGTTTTGCCTGCTCATCATGCGGGCCTTGTTTATGACGGGTGGGAGATGCTGCAAGGGTTGGCTTTCCGTTCTGAGCATGCGGTTCCCTTTCCATTTGTGGTTTGCAACTGTGCAAGCAAATACCGCAAGCATTTGGCATCTTTGATTACTGATTTCTGTCATAAGCTACGGACATTTCACTGTGTGAATCACAAGTTTCGTTTTCAGCAAGGCGGAGCATAGTGTTCCCTGACAATGCAGTCACCCTCAAATGGTTGACTCTCCCTGTGTGGAGCATCTGATTGGGGGCCTTTTTTGCGACAAAGGAGTGCCTGGAGAGCCGTTTCCTGTGGCAGTGTCTCCCCGCCACGTCAGTTGTGGTCGCCCTGTGGGCGCTTAGCTCTGTGAATGGGATCCCGGAGCATAGTCCTGAAGGTTGTGAAGTTATCGAGAAGCCGTGATGTTTGGTGCAACAGCTGCCCCTAGTGCTGGTGGGTGGGCGTGTAGCGATCGTGTATGGACTGCAGCGCTGTTTGCGCAACAAGTCAAGCCGCCTACGCACGCGGGGGGGGGTGCAGGAACTGGAGACGCAAGGCGCACATGGGAGCTGATCATTGAATGAAAGCGAGCGCCGTTTTGAAGAAGAGCTCGTTGCATCAGAACGTGGCTCAAGACGCCTGTGTTCGTGCTTGCCGTTGGTGCTCGTTGCCCAGGGATCTCTTTGCCGGGGATAAGCTGAGCAAGCGAACCCAATGTCTGCAAGTTGAACGGCCTGTTGGTAAGTGCCAACTTGAAAACATTGACATATACAGCCAGACTGACTTGCGCACTGACTTTGGCTGCGCAGTGGCTGGTGAACAGCACAAATGCCATTTGACAAAGGAGGGAGAACCTCTGCCAGAGGGACCTATCATGACGCGTCGTGGACTTACGTCCATCAAATAGTGAATTTACGATGGCTCGTGGAGGAGCCTGCATTGCTTGTTCTGCACTCTGAATTACGTGGTGTGTTCGCCACCAAAACTTATGTCGAGCCAGTCGAGCTGGCCGCACCCTGAATGACGGAACGCCTCATCCAGCACCGCAGAATCGAATTTTGCTTGGTCCATGAGCTGCCGTGTGCAAAGACACCGCAATCATTGCAGAACAACACATACTCCACCAGGCGACGTCTATGAAAAAGCCATTGCTGTTTAAATTACGTATTTCATTGTGTTACTGTCCGCATTGGCAGTAGGCACGCTGCCTTGAACGCTCGGGTCATTCCATGGATGTGAGCATGAGGAGCCTTGCGAGGGCCAGCTCCAGCGCACGTGCGACTCGCAGTGACAGACTTGTATTCGTAAGTCGTTGCCGAGCGGAACCAGGTGCACAGTCTGACTGGCGAGCGTTCCGAAATGCCCTCGTCAAAATGGAGATGTCGGGCAATGAGTCTGGTGCAGGTACGACTAACAGCGTTTAATCGTTTATATCATTCTTTCATTGGAAACGAAAATGGCAAAATATGATGCATGCTGTCTTCCTTGGGAGACTGGTGATTCGTGATCCTTCGTTAGGGTTTTCTGCCTTCGGCATCTTCACGACTCCATCTACGCCACTGTTCAACAGGTAATTGGCATGCAGAAAAGTTCAGAAACGATAAGCTCTGGGCACATTCTATACCTACGCCAGAAGCAGGTGCGCGTTCGGTCTGTTTTATACGTATGGATCAGGAGAGTGCTCAATACCCTGGCGACAACAGCGAGTGCAGAGAAGAGGCAGAGAAGAAGGGTCTCAGATAAGCTGTTTGCGCTGGATAACTTGCGCATGAGGAAACCACATGTCAAAGCCCCGTCGCCTCCTCAGCCACTCCCGCAATGATATGAACATCTGCGTGCTAGAAGAATGCTGGCAATATTGCAATGTGCTTACACCAAGCACGTCCTGCAGGTGGTCTGCTGATAGCAAGCAAGCAGTGTCCCCACATCCTCAAAGATGATCGCTATTGGCAGGCGGTCATCTTCCTGGTCAGGCACACATCACAAGGCAGTGTCGGGCTCGTCTTGAACCGTCCTGCAGGCATTTCTTTTGCTGACATTACGGCAGCCCAGGTTTTGCCTTCCACCACGGACGTCGACGCCTCCGCGGCGTTCAAAAACGAGCAATTCTACATAGGTGGGCTCCGGGACCTCCATGAAGTTACCGTCTTGCACGGGCACGATTCGCTGCTCACATCAATGGAGGGTGGACAGACCGGCATATACATTTGCGGGGTGCAGGAAGCCCTACAGGGTGCAATGAGGGGCAGCCTTGCGCCGTCCTCATTTCGGTTTTTTGTGGGAGCGATGCGCTGGGGCCCAGGTGAGCTGCAGCAGCAGGTGGAGGCCGGTGCATGGATCACTGCGGCGGCGTCTCGTCATGTCGTGCTGAAGCATTGTTTGCGGCTGCCTGTGCCTCTGTGGCAGGAGGTGCTGCGGCTCATGGGGGGGGATTTCGTTCACATGCTGGATAGCGACGTTTCAAGCCCAATCGAGATTGATCGTGAGGAGCCGTGATCATAAGCCCCTCGCCGCCTCCATACATGGCGGTCAGGTCCTACAATTGCAGCGCTTCACATATTTCAGGCTTGACAGGATCCTTTTCTACGTTTTTTGTCTGTTTGAAATATCTTTTTATCTTTGATCACTATATTCCTGTCCGCGCATAGCTACAAACTCTGCCAGAGTCGTGTTGACCTGCATTTTTGGCTCTGTGGACATGATACTTCAGTTGTCGCGGCCCCGGGGACGCCGGTCACGAATGTGGCGTCATTTCCCACCCTCTCTGTCTCTAGGTATTGAACGAGCGTTCTCTTGCACAGCCTCGGCCCCGTCGAAATTCGTTCAGTACTTGAGCACGTGCGCCACGTGCACAGAGCCCGCGATTGCGAGCGTCGCGACGACAAAGCCAAACAATGGCGAGATATATTTCCTGAAACGTATCGACACTGCTATCACGAGACATGTAGCATTTGTGATGTCGTTGTAAGCGGAACTTTTCAGCGATATCCTTAACAAAGTTGCTGGTTGAGCCGCTACTCGTTGAGCGCCGGTTGAGACATGATGTTGTGGAGATTTAAATGGTAGTCTACTGAGAGGGATTGTGACATTGTCGGTAAGCATGGAAGCCACGATGAGTAGAAGCCTCGACCGGGGTGAGCACTTGGTCACATCCCGGCTACAGCATTTGAGCCCGGCAGAAAAATCTGCTTTGGTGAGGCAGCTTCTCTCATCAGAGGTTGTAAATATGAAAAATCTCCGTCGGTACGCCTGCGCTCTCCTGGATATACGACATTTCTGTTCCGCGAGTCCGTGCACTGAGCTCTGAAGTTTTTTGACAGCTGCATCACCCGCATCGTTCAATCTGCAGGTGCGCGGCTTCGGGAATTCCGGAATCGCAAGGCTTGCGTGCACGAGCGTGGATGGTTCTGTTGAACTATCTTCCAAAAACAAGTGGCGCCTGGCCCACCTTGCTTGCACAGCGACGCAAAGAATACTCATCATTCTGTCAGGACTTTGCCATTCGACCAAGTGAAAAGGTATCGTGTACGCTCGCGGATGCTTGTAGGTGTGGCTGAAACATCATCGCCACCACCTACCCAAAACCCTGACAGTCTGTCCATTTTTTTTTCTAGCATACATCAGAATACAGAACAAGATTGCAACGCGATTGTTTAAAGTTGCTGTTACGTCAAGATACTGGTGGGAACCATTTATTGAACCTGTTATCAATAGTAACAAGCGCTCTAGTTATTGCACGCTCTAGATGTAAACAGTGCGTGCCTGCTGACCGCACTGATGATGCTTGTCTGAGAGCAGGATTCCACCCGCGTTGAGGACCACCCTCTTAGCAACGACGACGACAGCTCTTGGAATAGGTGTGCTTCGTGGAACGTGGCGTGACCACCATTACAACCCAGCTTTGTTCCAACCGATGCCGCTTGCATGTGTCTTTCTCCACATCGGTGCAAGTGTCTCTGCATGATAATACTCCAGTACCTGATCTGGTGCCCGACCGCAAGGGGTTGTTCAGGCCAGCAATTGGTTGTGCTTGGTAGTGAAGGGGGTGGAAATAGGAATGGTGCAGCAGTTGTGATTATGGTTTCCGGAGAACCCTGTGTCCAAGGAGAGATGTGGGGTCTCATGGCAATGTGCATGCAGTTACTTCAAGGACCGGCAGTTCATGGAGCAAATCGAGATCGATGTAGACCGCACACAACAAGGAGAGTCTTTCTTTGGAGGCGAAACCGAAGAAGCTGAGCTCCATAGAACGGTTTGTTCCTGCCAGACTGTGTGGTTTCTTTTGAACTGTGTGTGCCCCGTGCTGCCATCAGGTACATACAATCGTATCACAACACTTCCTGAAAAGGAAGAAAGAAGAAAGAGAGTCAGTGCGGGAAGTGGAAACATTTGGTCCTCTGCATTTCCTCACAAGGGTTCGATCGCCCCGGCTGACCATCATTGTCATAGCCTCCTCTTAAATAGTTCTTGGACTTACCAATGTCCATGTGGATGCGGTACTGTTGCATAAAGATACTTCACCATCATCCTCTTAGTGTGTTTGCTGACAGCGAGGGTTGCTGCAGGAGATGAAGCGAGCACTCTTCATACACGCAAAGCTCAACCCGGGCCTGAAGTATGTGCAAGGCATGAACGAGCTGTTTGCGCCGCTGTACTATGTGTTCAGGAACGACCCTGCCGAGCCGGAAGACGCTGAGCACGCTGAGGCCGACGCCTTCTTCTGCTTCATACAGCTGCTAGAGGTCAGTGAGAACCGCGACCTCTACTGCAAGGCACTCGATAAGTGCCAGTCCGGCACGAGAGCCACCTTGGAGCAGTGCGCTGTCTCGCCTCCTTGTGTGCCACTCTGCCAGGTGCAGCACTGATGAAAACAACGCTTTTCACATACATAGCCAACTACAAGTCTATGCATACCACTCAACAAGCACCTCTGGCTGCGGCCATTGCCAGCAACACAGCTTTTCCACAGCCGAGTTTGCTCGGCTGTGGTTTGCTTGCACGAATCATATCGCATTCTAGGCTGACATAATGAAGTTTGTTGACCAACATCCAATTTGTGCAGATATATCTGATTTCACCCCGCTGTGCACAGTGGTTCCGCATGGCTTGGCAGTCAGGTGCTATTGACTTTGCATCTCCAGGTCAAGTAGGGGGAACATTATGCATTCCATACATGGAGGGACGATGAAAAGTGCAGCGGTGATGTCAGGGAGAGTATCACAACAACACTGTTCATTTACTCACCCTTTATTACCCTTTGTTTTTAGTAGTGAGCGTGCGGTATGTAGGGTGATGGTGAATCTGGCGGATGCTGACCCAACGGTAGCGCAGCATCTGAAGCAGCAAAAAATTGACCCGCACTACTTTGCCTTCCGCTGGATCACCGTGCTCTTCTGTCAGGACCTGGAGACCTTTGGGGAGGTGCTTCGAGTGTGGGATTACCTGCTTGGAGACGAGGTTGGCTGCAAGAAGGCCATCATGAACCTGTGCTCTGCTTTCATTTTGGTCAGCTCCCTGCCCCTGACACCTTTCTATGATAAGACATCATCGATGTTGCTTCTTTCAAACACGACTGGTGTGTGCCGGTTGCCTGGCATACACTGTTGCTGTCATCAATGTGTCCTGGTAGCAGGTCACAACCCTCTGACCTTATATAGACACCTCAACCAGAGGCTGATATGTTTTGAAGTTCGGATGTTGGAAGTACAATAAGGTGACTTGCATTTGGGCCGATGAAGTTTTCTATTCCATAGTTGCCCCCGCTCACTTTCCTCCTGCCAGCTGCCTTCATGTCGCATGTGTGCTGGTCGCAAGTATATGCTGCACATACTGGTAACTATGCATCTCATGGAAGGTCATGTGGTTGCAGAGCATGCGGACACAAATTCTGAGTTCCGGCTTTCAGGACATCGTGAAGCTGTTGCAAAACTCTGGCAAAGGGGATGGCTTTGATGTGGAGAATGTCCTCAGCATAGCTGTGTGCCTCAACCCTCGGTACATCCCCTAACGACCGGTCAGGCACCTCCCTGTGACTAGAAATATCTGCCACAGAATATAAAGGATACGCGCTACATGCTGGAGATGTCAAGTGCAACCTGTTCAATTCAAGGCATCCCAACAGTTGCAAGACTTTATTGTGTGACGTGGTTCCTTGCATTCTACTTTGGATCCTGATGGCGTGTGTTTGGTTACCGTAGTAATTTAGACCGATGGACGAAACTGCTGTGACGTGACATTTGTTCCAACTGTTTGGACTATTTCAGAAACGTGACAATGTCACATTCCTTATTTCCCCATCTTCTTGGACGAGCGCAGCAGTGGAATTTTTTCTCTATGCTTCCTCTGACGAGCAGCAGCCGAAGCACGTCCTATGTCGTACGTTTGAGCTTCGCTGAGTGCAACAGGGACAGGTACTGGCACGGGCTGTGCAGCCTTCCTCTGCGCAGCTGCCAATTCTGCTTGGGCAATACGAACAGCGGTATTGAATTCTCTCTCGGTTCTTTCATCGGCTGTCAGCTCGCTGACCTTCTTGAAAGAAAGGCTACTCTGCCTGAGGCCAATCTCAGATGGGTCGGGTGGAACGCGAGATTTCACCATGATGAAAGAAAACAGTGACTTGAACTTTGAGAGTGTCGTCTATACGCCTGGAGGTGTACCTCATGCGGGGTACCCCAATTGGCACCGTTGTGATCTAGGAATACGTCAGGGTACAGTCGCTGAGGCTCAGGGTTCTGGCAGGTTACGGGCTGGCCGTAGGGCTTGGAAAAATTTTCGAGAGTGACAGCGTGACAGGGTGAATTTCTTTTTTGTTCGACTGGTTGGACGAAAATTTGTACTTGTGACGTGTGACGGCATTAAACCCTATAGACAAGTGGACTATTTTTTCCCAGGTGTGACTGTGACGGTCCATCGGTCTAATTTACTACGGTAGTGAGCCATCCTTTGGTTATCATGGGTCATCAAGTCGAATTTGGGTAGCTGGTGAGCTGTTCACTGTTTTATTTTACTGTTGCATGGACAGGCTGGACACTGCAGCTCATGCTGAAAAAGAGCACGAACCGTACCGTGGCATTGTTACGGCATGGCATTGCGCACACATGGCACTCACCGTCATTTTTCACGCATTTTTATATTACAAACTTGGCACATCCTCCAACGTCGCTTTCAGTCTTAATACGAAGTGTTTTGAACATGACACGATATACTTGTGAGTCAGAAATGATGCAACGGGTGATGTTAGCTAACCCCAACCCAGTGTGGTCACTCTTTTGCATCCACAATCCCATCAGCGGTTATCGAGAAGGTAGCATCCTTCTCAGCAAGGCACGGCGAGCTGATGATCTTGGCAACCCGCGTGTCCCCACGGCCTTTCTTGACAAAAATGCGAGTCGTCGTTGCGTGTGCCATGATGTTGCCACCAATGGGCTTGACAGATGGACCAGCGAACATGGAGCCTCCATCCAAGTTTGCTGCCACGACCTGGTTGGTGATGACCACCGCGCAGCCGTATTCATCTACATCGTGCACACACGTGCAGTTATTTACTGGAGGGTGCGATGTTTGTACTGCACCCCTGGCAAAGAGGATCAGCAGCGTGAACGAACTCTCATTGAAACACGTCCAGAGTTTGTTGACGCCTACAACCATTCTTGACACAAGTTTAAAATTGCATCTATACAGCGCGTGAGGTACAGATAAGTCTACATCGATATCGACACTCGTGGATGCTCACAGCACGTGGACACGCACAGCGATAACCCGTTGAGCGATGATTGGCAGCTTCACGATTGAGCTTCTGTCTGTTATGGATGAGGTGTGCATGCGCCTCCGATCCACCATCACAGGGGCTCGGTGATCACAGAGCATCGCACATTTGCAACCTGCTCAACCACACAGGCACTTGTGAATGAATTGCTGTCCTGCCTGGAGACTTGATGAACAGTTCCTCAGGGACACTCGGGGGGTCGCACCAGCTAATCTTTGCAACGAGCGCAAGAAGCGGCCCAGGCTGATTTGCCGCTCTGACAGCTCCCCCCGCCCTTTGTACTCCACACGGTAGAGCGCGGTCGCACTGTCAACAATGATAACGGCAAAGCGTGCTTCGTTCATCATATTGGCCGCCGCTACAAGTAGTGATGCTTGATGGTCCACGTTGTGGGCGCGTGCATACGCCACGTTGTTGAGCACGTCTTCGACGTTGAGGCCAAACCTGAAGGAGACATCAAGTTCATCACAGATGCGCGAGCAACCGAGCAGCAAATGCGGTACGACGACAACGGACGTGTGGCAGCGCCTGATGCCACTGTGCATGTCATCGAGAACGCCCACCAGGCAGGCATCATTAAGCCTGTACAAATGCGCATGTCTGGTACCAAACACACTGATGTTCAGATATAAAATCATCAAGCATACAAAAACAATGATTTTCTATATCTGATTGTGTAGGTGCTGACCCATAAAAAAGTGCAGCCAGCATACGCTTTTGTACAGCCCTAGGCATTACTACCAACGGATGGCACCGGAGCTCTGAATAGGTTTATGCACACATTGAGACGTACCTCTCTGCAATCTGCTGTATCCTCTGCGGCCGGAATGTGCCCTCTGTATCAATGTACAGAGCCTTTCCCTCCCCTCCACCATCCGAGACGGGCAGCTGCACAGGCATGAAGGCTTGCTTGCTCAGGATGATGATGTTCACACAGAACCATGGGCCAGTGCGATGTGCATGGATGGCCACCAGGGTTGACAGCTTATTACACACAATAGTGTTCATGCGAGCATCCCAGCAACTGCCACGTATAATGTCTTTCCTGCTACTGGAAGAAGCCCGAACATGGTGCTCAAAGCTGGACTGCTCAAAGCTCTGATGATATTGTTGGCAACACGAAGAACCGCTGCGAATCCCCTCGTGGTGTCGAAGGAGACCGTCCGGGGAACGGTCCAACTGTGGCAGAAATGAGGTGCCTGATTCCCATTCTGTAGTTGAGAACCGACCAAATAGTGCAGCTGTTACTACATTTTGGCCCCTCCACAGGGACCTGAAAATGACTTGCATGACAACTGGCTCACCAGGCCAACACGAGCATGGCTTTGTTCAATGGCCTTGTACTTTTGCCAAATGACATCTTCTTTCCGGAACCAATCGCGCCACGATCAAGAAACGAACTAGGGCTCTCCGGCCGCGCCATGGGCTGTAGCGATGGTATGAACGCTGTGAAGTATTGCACCTGGCATGTGACACATAGTGTGTGGCAGAGCTGAGTTTTGCCACTCCGGTTCTCGCCATAGATCTCCGTGATGCTACCTGTCTCCATGCCCCCTTCCAAGATATCATCCAACTCCTTGCAGCCAGTGGTAAGCTTGATGAGCTCGCTGCGCATAGCATGGACTACACCAGCGGTTGTGAACCCCATAGGGACCATGTTCCATGCTGCAGCGAATCCACCTCACCTTAGCTTATGACGTTCCCGACTGAAAAGTCCCCCGGTTTTGTGCAAGAAGCTACATCATGAAGTACTCGCACAATTCTTGGTAGATCATTGGCTGTGACACAGACCTGGTAGCATGCGTGAGCTGAGCGCGTGGTGCACCCTCGAACACAATCAGGGGTCAGAAGGTTTCAGGTGTTTGGAATGTAAACGATCATCCAGCGCCCGAAGTAACTATGGTATCACGAAATGTTGCATATTTTGAGGTTTGGAAGCTTCCTTTTCTCCAACCATCCATGGGCTGCTGCTCAAAAGCACCAAAGCATCTTCTGGAGAAGGGAGAGTGTCTTCACAATGAACACTCATTTCTTCATTCTGCGTGCTCTTCATTTGTCTCTTCACACCATACCTTGTGCCTTGTGAGTCGCTGTGGTAGCCCTACTCAGCTCAACAGTCAGCCTTGCAGACATGACTTGCACACGCTATGCATGCTGTGGATGCCAATGATAATTTCCAATGCTGACTGACTGTCAGCTTACTCCATGGAAAGTGTTGATGATATACCAAAATGAGCTACATGCCTTGAGCAGTGCGCATAGTCAAGAATTTTGATATGCCATGTCCACACCTTCCTTGTGCAGCTTGTCAACCTTCGCAGAACTGAAGCCCTTGATGGCCTCAAGGTCTTTCCTGGAGGTATGGGCAAGGCAGTCTATGGTAAAGATGTTACAGTCCGTCAACCGTTTTATGTCTGCTGCTGCTATACCTGTTTGCTGCAGCACAACAGCCTGTCACATACCTGCTTGAGCAAGACACCGAGGGAGAGAGCCCATGGTAACAACCAATGAGTAAATGCAACCATCCAGTATTGTTTTTTGAGGTCGAAGACATCGTTGCAGGTCGAAATGATCTGTTTCGAGTTCCCAGGCAAGTCCGAGGATGGTGAGCAGCCCTGAAATAGTTTGAATTCAACCGGCAACCACAGCCAGTGAAGCAAGAAAGCATGAAATGTATATCGCACAGAACGGACAGAGACATCAACCCGTTCTTCTCTCTGCGAGACAATGACATTCCTGGACTTACCTGAAGCAGTGCTACTGGAAGTGGACCCATGTGACCATCATCAGCCATGGTATCGTCTGCCTGATCATTTTGAACCACATTTTCATCACGTGCGGCTTGCATTTCCATATTAGCTTGTGGTACGGAAAATGATTTGAAAGTAGAGTGCTTTACTCCATAAACTGTACAAGCTTGATCGCCAACGTCAAGATCAGGGTAACTGGCTTCCAATTCTACCGATAAGCTATGCTCAAGTTGAACCTTGAAGTTCGCGCGCGCACATCGCTGCTGCATCGCCGATGCCATCGGTGCTGCAGTGCGCGCAAGTGAAAGATAGACTGGCCTATGTTAACAACAGTCCGAGTCAGGCATGACGCCGACGCACCTCGTTTCGGCATTTGCCAAGGGCCTTGGCCCAAGGCCGCAGCAACATTATGGGGGACATTCTTCAATGCTGTTGCATATTTGTCTGCACTGTATGGCAGTGAGCGTGTTGGTGATTGGTGTAGTCAGAGGCTAGCATGTCTCCACTCTGTTTCAAGAGGGGACTCATCACCAAGGCTATTGGCCGTCGCGCCAAGCCTCCCCGGCATGCAGCCGCACAAGCATTCAGTCGCTCTTATCGTCTTGATGACGCAGGCCACAAGCTTCTTGCGCTGATGGCTGCGACCGTGGTATGTCACCTACAATTGCCTGTGGTGGTTCCGAACTTCACCTACCATCGCAATCACGCGAATATGTCGAGCGCAGTGCATGCAGTGTAGAACATGATACATTTTTACCCTTCAAAGTGCTTGCGTTGGTGGCTGTGTGCATATTTTGAAGCCCCTGGATCAAGTTGTCATCACAACCCCCGTGTTCCAGAGTGCGCCTGTGATGTAAGGTGCCAAACGGAACTGAAAGTTTCGATATTGTACTTCAACATCGTGCACTGTACTGACGGTAAGATTGTTAAGGAGATGTTCGTCTCAGAACATCCTGTTGTCCCCTGTCGGTACGTCGAGAACCTGACCACGGGCGTAGATATCGCGGATTTACGTGACCTTGTGCCCGGGAGGTGCATGGTACGATATCTATTCGAAGGGGCTACATTTGCTGGCGTGTTGTTGCCATGTAAGTGCTTCGCCTGCGTCTCTGGCTTTACCCTGTGCGAACAGTCAGTGTTGAGGCCCGCACGTAGCTGTGGACTCCAGCCTTAATGCCATTGCATTTCTTACGGACATACCTTAATTTACCGCCTGAAGAAGATTTTTTTTTTTTCGTTTGAACATTGCTGTGAACTGCAGTGGTGACGTGGCGCGTCCGACTCATGCCGCTTAGCGGCCTGCAATTCCTGTGAATGGTTACCACCGGCCAATGCATGGCTCGTTTGCCGATAGCATATGCCATGAAATTAATGTTGAGACGTGCTGTTGCGCTGTCAATATCTGACATCGTACTTGCAGATGAGACCCTGGTTACCAGGCTGGTAAAGCATGGCCTGTAATGTGTTGAAACAGTGGACTGATCAGTGATGACTTCTCTAGCCGATGACTAGTTCATCCACAAATGTTGCGGTCGTCCCCGTCAGGGACAGGCAGAATGGGTGAAAGGGTCAGCCTCATGTATGGAAGAGTCAGCCTAGCGTTTTGTGCAGGTCGCCTTCACTGGGTCGGCTGTGGCGTCAGAATTCTCCACTGCTGATGCCGAGAGGCTTCTATCCCGCCTGGTACGCCTCACCTCACCCTTTAATCGCTGTTCCATATGATCCGACCAGCCTCTTGACATCGCATTTCTTCAGGCAACGATCCCTGGTAGGAGCCCCGATCTGCAGCACAGCGCAGTTGGGAGTGCCATTCAGAGAAGTGTGCGTGCAGCACGACGGCAACAACAGGATGGCGACGAGCACGAACGCGCAGCAAGGGAGCAAACGAAATAGGCAGGGACTGAGAGCTGCTGCGATGCAGGAGAACAATCCGGCGCTCACCAACCGCGGACCGCTGACAGACAAAGAGAAGTTGATGCTCATGCAACAAGATGAGCTGCGGGTCCTGCGCGCGGAACGCGCAGGGGCAAGAGGATCCACGTTCACCCTCCCCAACGCCGCCCCCCCGGCCCTTCCCCGCGACCCTGTCCCGGTAGAGGTGCCTTCGGCCCCTGTGGTGCCCGCCACCATGCTGGAGGTGCCTCAGGCGCCGCCGGCGCCCGCGGAAGAGAGCGGGGACGCGCTTGGCGTCTTGAACTTGGCTGGGATCGTTATTGCTGGCGGCCTCGGCGGCGTCCTTTACCTCAACAACAAGTCCGCTTCGCAGAAGATCGAAGCTGTTAGGGGGGAAGTTGCCAGCCAGCAGAAGGTGAGCATGCACTGACCTTTCGTCTGCCAAATCAGTGAGCGTGCTCGACATGTCTGCGGCTCAGTCATATCAGATTGGAAGGTATCGCAGCTTGCTTGGGTTATTTTCAACAATTGCTTGGCATACCCAAGTCAGTGGTGTAGGTTTCAGTGGCCTTTGACCGCATCATTGGTCATGAGATTGTGTGTCCAAGAGGCGTCTAAGTATTCGCATCCATCCCTTTGTGTGGCTGCGCGGACAGTCGCTTGACCGGTATGGCTGGTTGATGGCCAGGCATGCATACATCTCAACAGCACAGGAAGGCTGCAGACAGTGGAGACGCTGAAGAAGACGCTGGTGAACAAGGGGGAGGGAGTCAAGCAGAGGGAGGCAGTAGCAGCCCGCCTGCAGAGGGACTTGGAGGCAGAGCGAGTAGCGGCAGAAGCTGCTCTGGCAGCCCAACGGCGAGCAAACGAGGCTGAGCAGCGCCAGCGCAGGATCCTTGAGGGCGAAGTGCAGTCCAAGGCACGGCTCAATGAAGCCCTCAAGGTCGAGGTTGCTTTCACGGAGGTGCGCCCGCAGTAACTCTTCCGACATGACTCCCATGCCACTTGATTTTGTTGCCCACAGACAGGGGAAGAGTGCTGTTGCTTGGTACTGCTTGGCAGGGGGTTGTATGCTCGCGCATCGAGCGCCTGGAACCATGTAAGTGGGAGTTGAGTTCAAGTGCAATGGTTCCTTGACTCACATCTGCAGACTTGATGATGAAGATGTACCTTTCTACGACACTACCGCATCCACATGGACATTGGCAACTCCAAGACCTACCTGGAATCCAACTTGGATGTGAATATGCGATCGCACACTGGTATGTTGGTCAGTCCAGTCCTGTCGGTGGCGACAAGAGGTACGGGCAACATGCATTATATCACAATGGACCTTCGCCACCAAGTGTTCTCCGATATGGTCAGTCTGATAAAATGAGAGCACACTGACTTGCATCATCAAGTCAGCACCCAATCCGGGGCAGTTTGTGAAGACTGTTGTCCGATGTCACGACATACGGCGCATTTCATGTTGCCTGAGTGTTTTATCAGCAAGTACGCGGTGCTACAGGAGAAGCTGGAGAAGGAGGTGGCCGTAAAGAAGCAGGTGCAGGCTGAGAATGCCAACCTTGGCGAAAATCTGGCCGCCGAGCAGGCCAAGTCCTCCAAAACATCCCGTCAGCTGCGCGATACAATGCTCGCGCTGGACCAAGAGGTGACTCAGAAGCAAAAGTTAGAGCGCAACCTCTCCAGTAAGATCGACCAGCTTTCCACAGACCTGCAGAACGAGATATATGCAAAGGAGCAGAGCGAGGCGGAGAACCAGGGCCTCAAGGGCTGGCTGGCAAAGGAGCAAGAGCTGCGGCAACAGACCACTGAGGAGTTGAAAGGCACCATTCTGCAGCTGCAAGCGACGCAGAAATCCAAACGCGAGATGGAGACGAAGCTCTCTGAGGAAGTTGGCAGGCTGAACACGTCGCTGCTGAGCGAGCAAGTGACGACAGCAAATTTGAAAGAAGAGCTCGGGCACGTGAAGGTGCTGCTTCTTGACTGCAAGCAGCATGGGGAAGTTCATGCACTTTACCCCATGACAGTGCCATCAAAGCAATCCTGCATGCCTTCATGTATTTCCCATGTTTACCTGATTAGTTCCAGCGAATCCGGTACTGGGCGTGGAGCTCGCTTGGATTTACTTAATTGTGGGATTCATTGTATGGCTCACCTCGTTTGCCAACCCTTAACACGCTCCTGTGAACGGATTCCAGCAATGAATGCCAACTCTCTTGCCAAGATGGATGCATCTGCACTGAGCAAGCGCCAGTTCGCTGGTCATTGGTGGTAATGGTGTTTTGGATGCGCCCACAGGCTCACATAGCTTTGGAGCATGCGCACTTTGTCATTGGCAAGGAGTTTGCATGGATCGTTGCATCTTCCGAATATGAAAAAGCGGTTCTTTCTGCCAAAAGCGTCGTGGAAACAGAGGTGATACCTTTGTTCACATACAGTCCCATAGATGTGTGTTCCATACCAGCATCATTCAGGTGTGGACGATGTTAGAAGTGTCTGACGATAGCCGCTTCCTCAACGGCTGCATCTTTGCCTGTGAAGCTCCAACTTCTCAATGGTCGTAGTTCCTACGCACTGGGCTGTACGTTCTGAGTGGGTTGCTGTATTGACCCATGTTGTGTGGTGCAGGATGCGCTTCACACACAGGCGGAGAAGAGAGCAGCTGCGGACTTGATGTTGTCGTTGACACTCGAGGACTTGAAGGAGGAACAGGAGCTGCGCAGCAACATTGAGGAGGACTTGGAGAGCACACGAGAAGACTTGTCGGCAGAGACGGCCAAGCGGCAAGCATCAGAGGCTGCACTTGCAGCTTCACAGCTCAAGCTGGAGGAGGAGACATTGACTCATCAGCAAAAAACAAAGGTGAGGAAACGAGATGATTACGGCCCGACTTTACTTCCATGCTGCAACGATGCATGCTGCATTGATACCAGGCCTAGTTCTTTGTGACACGGTTCCAGGTCCAAGCTAACTCCGCCGACGCAGCTAATGATGCAGTTCAAACAGCCACAGCATCTGTGTAGCATCCTGGCATGTTCTTGCACTGCTCCAATGGTCGTTCATTTGCATTGGGGAGGCAGTGTTTTGCCAGACCCTCTGATTTTTTGGCTCCAGAATACCCGGAAATGCATGAATTTCCGGCACAAGAATAGGGGTCGAAACTGTCTTTGGCGAAGCATTGTGGGTGGGTTGATACCCTTGATGCATGTGCTTCTATTCCTGGCAATACATCCCATAGTGCATGTAAAATAATACCCTGGCAAAGCTGTGATGTATCAGCAGTGTCTGAGCTTGCATGTGCAAAGTTGATCGAATATGCCTACCTGACCATGTGGCTGGCAATGGCCTGTACAGTGCTTGATCCAATTCACTCCTTGCACGCACCACTCAAAGGCTGCTGTGCATGCAGGAGCTGTTTGAGACCATCCAGCAGCTTTCAAGGGACATTGAGACGGCCACCGCCCGTGTGAGCTCAGAAATGCAGAACAGCATGCAGCTATCTGAGCAGGTTGCACAGCTGAAGGAGGAGTACCTCAACACTGGGGACAGATTAGAGTCAGAACAGAGCACAAAAATGCACTTGGAGGTGCGACATCATCATAGTAACCAGTACCAGTCCTGTGCTTTTTGTACTCTGCTCTTGTCATCTCATTGTCCCTGGAAGCACAAGCTCTTGATGACTTTTGCAAGCGGCGGTGAAGAGATGATGATGTACTTTTTTTTATTGCCATTTTTGGCTTTTCGTTCTGAGCGTGCTTGCGCGGGTCTTCCTGATGTTTGGGTATCCATTTCGCTTCTCTGTGCAATGCAATGATGTACCATTTCATGACACTCGCTAAACTGTGCACATCTATTTGGTGTGTCATACACTGCGCACAAGGTTTCTTCATTTGTACAAGGCATGTTACATGTCGGTGCTGTCCACTCCATGCATCGCACTGAACTGGGCGTTGTTGTGTAAGCACTCGTGCTCCCATTGCTGCCAAGTCAGTCTTGCCTCTTCAGCTCCACTGTGCGGAACGCTCTAGTCAAAGAGCTCTTATCTCAGCCTGCCGACCGTCAGGATGAAGAGTAATTGCCACGTCGGTTGCCATGCAGAAGAAGGTGCAGAACCTGGAGTCGTTGCTGCTCAACGAGCAGTACCAGAGCAAGAACCTCCGATCGGAGAACATCCAGATGCGCACGGACCTCAGGCAGGTCCAAGCAGACTTGGAGGCGACCCGGGCACATGTGCAAGAGGCTCGGGATGCCGCAGAACAGGAACGCGTAATGCGTGAAGCCACGCTCAGCCGATTACAAGGCGCATTGGACGGCATCCAAGCCCAGCTTATGACTGCCACCAGCAAGGTACAGCAGCAGGAGGCAGATGATGCTACCCACGTGGCAGACTTTGAGGCTGTGCCCACCTTGCCTGCTGTCGATATCATTGCTGAGAATGACAGCGGAGATGATGGGGCCAACAGCAGCGGCACAGCAGAGGGGAGCAGCGCACCTGTGTCTAAGACGCCTGTCGCTGTTTCTAGTAGGTGAGGACGCGTGCCTTGTGCACTGATTGGTGGCACTTCTTGAGACATTGTCGTGATTGGCAACAATTATAGGACTTTGCAACCTCTGGGAGCATGCTTCCCATTTCTAGCTTCTTGTAAAAGTACGTGTTTAGTGTGATATTGTTCAGAGTAAGATGTGATGGTCACAGATGACGCCCACAAGCCGTCATGCAAGCTGGATGACTCGGATGACCACCTGTGGTTAGACCAGTGCCCCGGCAGAGTCGAATCTGCGTGAATCTTCAGAGATGCTTTCCCTCTAAGGACAATAGGCGATATATCCTAGGGATGCCGTCGGCCAAGTTTTCACCTTCTTTGTACTATGTTTAGGAATCGAAACGGCAGCATCGCATTACAGGGCTTGTGATAACTTCATGCTCGCTGATACCTTGACCTGGGCGAGGTGCTTTGAAGTGATGAATTCCAAATCATAGATGCTAGGTAACTGAACACCTTGCATGGGCAGGCTGTGTGATTGGTGTGTCGCCCATGCCCGAGGCAAGTCCCGTTATGTTGAGCCCAAGCATGCAGTTCCATACAGTACATAACTCGCAAATACGAGCAATCGTTTCACAACGTGTCACTGTTGAGATGAACCATGAACAAGTTTCAAAGTTTCGTGTAGGTAGGTGTAGACAATGTGTTACGTTGAAGACATGCGACTTCACCATGCATGTCAACTCATGTACTACCTGCATGTCCGCTAATATCTGATGATACATCCATGAAGTAGTGAGCGGTAGACATGAACTCCGCGCGCAGGGTGTTTTGGCGTTGTCGCTGCCCGGGTTGGCTGAATGTCTGAGGTCGCGGACTTTGCTGGAGCGCGCGAGGCGACGACCTGTCGTTTCCGGTGACATCGCAAAAAGTGGCGAGCAACGGAACCGCTCGCTTCAAGAGTTTCACAAAATTCCCACCTCCTCGAGTTCGTGGATATTGAAAAAGCCCTTGCCCATGTTGCCCCTTGGTCCAATGATCAGAGCCACTTTGCCCTCGAGTCCGCCATCGCGCACAAACAAGGAGTTGTCCGGATTCTGGATCAAGGTGATCCTTTCAACATGTGATTTGCAATACCCCTTGCACTGTTTTGCTTTTCAAGCGTTAAACTTCTGGGACATTGCACGGTCCATGAATGTCGCAGGAGCCCTGGTGGTGCAATATGGCCCACCCACCCATAACAACTCCTGCTCCGAAGAGGAAAGCACTTTTAGAAAAGTCGCCAATCATAGAAATTGCCTCCTTGAATTTCTGTATACCAGAACTAACTCCTGGCCATCTTCATCTACCCAGTGGACACTGCCCTGCGCCATAGCAGGCGAGTTCCAGCATCTGCAAAGTTCATGTCGTATAGGTCATATATGCCAGTTGGTATGCATATATGCAGCTCAAGCACCAATTGCAACTATTTGGAGGACACTGGGAGCCAGTTTCTCAAGCTGTACCTGCTACCTTGATTCCTTTGTGTATGTGCATACACCTGGTGAGGACACATAGAAATCTGAGTGAGTTCTCAACCTGGATGCTTATGCTCAATTGAGCGTAATGCCGGTTGCATGCTAAATCCAAACCCTACCGATGCAGGATAGAAGGCGATCGGACAGCATGGGCCCAGCGTGTGATGTCATGCAGCTGAATGGTTTGGTCCGCAAAGCCATCCTGTTCGTAAGAGGAGTAGAAATTCTTTGCACCGATGAGTGCTTTGACTTGACCGTGGTCTCGATCCTTTCTTTCATCAGGATCAAAGAAAAGTGCGCTGCCCATCCTGTCGTGCGACTATGGCACTCCTTGCATGTATGGGGAGGGGTTAATTATGTATGGGGTGGGGTTCTCACATGACAGCGTCGTTACTGATCATGGTCCATTTTCGCTATACGACATCATTGGACAGTACATCCATGGTATGATGATGATGTATCTCTGCCGCGGCTTATGACAGGCTTGCTTGTTCCGACCGCTGACGTTCAATGAGCTGTATCACTTCGAATGTGCTGTCTTGGTTGCTTGTTGACTTTTTCTTGCCTTTATCTATGTGATGTAATGATGTATCTCTGTAAAGCACTACCATATCCACACGGACATTGGCAACTCCAAGAAGTTCTTGAGAATCAGTGCTACCATTACTATTACATGAGGCAAGCGTACCTGGACCAGCCTGACCTATCATAGCCTGACCTCACATGTCCTCTTCTTCTCTGCCTAGGACCCTGCAAGAAAGGAGATTAGCCGCAGCTGACCAAAAGTGGCATGGGTTTACCTATAAAAAACATATACGATGTACGTACTGGAAAGGCTCACACTCCACACTGCCTTCGAGCATGAGATTGGTGCTGCCTTTCCAACTCCTGAGCTGCAGTGCTTTGCCTCGTTGTTCATTGACCTGTACTTGCAAAATCAGAGCCGGGGCCAGCGCAGGAACAGCACAATCTTCCAGAGCTTAGGAACGGATGGCACAGGCAATTTGGTGGAGATGCGCTCGCAATGGATGCTGTTGCAAGGATTCTCTTGCTTAAACTGCCCAAATCGTCCTGAGCTGCATCCTTTTCAAACATGTTTCATCAAAGGCCAGAATATTGAGACGTAGGCCTCGGTGCTGTATGACTATATGTGTCTTGTTCTATTGCGGTCAGACGTGATCTGGTTGATGTTGCTGCACAGGAGAAGCGACTGAGGTACATGATACACAACTGGGAACTTCAATTCAAGTATCGAACGCTTTATCTCCTTTATCATCTCGTTTATCATCAAGGCGCTACATTGTTTGCAGGTACCGGCTTAACGGCGAGAGGGCTCAATTCAAGCGCAGAGATCTTCGTCAAGGGTTGCACACAGCGCATGTCGAACCCACAAAGACTGGTGTCAAGTTGCATGCAGAATGGGGACAGCCCTTTTCCGGCACCACTGTTGATGAATTCAAGCTGGTTAGTCCAAAGGAGCTGCATGTTGTGACATCGATGCAAGTTGGATCAAGTGAAGTCAAATACACCCTCGTGTACAATAAACAAGGTTAGACGAATTGGAGCACAGCAAGGCGAGGCGTCACCACGTGTGTGCATGGGTTGCCTGCAGCACCACAAAGGTGCATACATGAACTCAGACTAAGTCAGACCATCAGGCGAGAGGTTGCCACGTCCTGGGACGTGTGTATGACGATTCCTCTCAGGGTTTCGGGATGAGCATGTGTATTGTGTCCGAAAGGACTAATGTATGGGAGAGAAGCAACTCCAAAGATTTGGCAGGGCAGGTGCTTGCACCCACTCATGCTAGGAAGTCCCTAGCCTGGCTGCCAGAGCGAGTATCAAACACTGCATCCTGCTCCTACTGAATTCCTCCAATCGAGGGATGGTAGTGTGTCCCTTGATCAAGTGGCTGAAGGAGTTGCCATTTGGGTGCGTTTGTGGCAGTCGCTAACATACACCCCATGCAGCGCTTGGCGTTTGTCGATCTGATTCCACCAGCATGGACAGCTAAACAATTCAGGTACGCTACCAGGCCGGCACTGGAATGGGCACCGAATCGTCCAGCATGTCGTAGCGCCAATTGTAGGGATGCCTTACCCCACAAAGAGAACAAAACCCCAAGGTGGCTTTACGGGATGCGGCGCGAAGCAAATGACTGCCAAGTTGGCGGCGCTGAGAAACGAGGCCACGATTGTGGTTACGCGACAACAACGGAGGAAGCGAGAGCAATAAAATTCTGACCAACAATAACGTCCGTAAATTATACAGCGTGATGGCCCATGGAGTCTTGTCAGCACAGCAGATAGAATAAATCTGACAACATAATATGACACGGCTGTGCATATCGGCCCCTGCAGACAGGTGCTATCAGGTTAATTGCAAAGGGCCACAGGAGGTAAAACAGACCGATGTGTATCTATGGATGAGTTTGAAGTTTGTAATTTTACCGGTGAGAAACTCGAGTGACGGTGTGACAGTGGATATCCTAGAGGGCAGCACTCCACACGGCATGGCAATACCTCACGCATGTTATGGCTTCAGCAACAAGGCCTTGTGCACCAAGGGCAGTTGAAGGGTACACGGCGACGATGTGAGACAAATGGACAGCAAAATCTTTGCGAAGATTGCACAAGAGAACCACCAGGCACGGGCGGGTTGCAGGGCAACAATTGCGCGGGGAGTCGGGCGAGTTAGAATTGCAGGGAGGTGAGGCTGGTAGTGCTCGCCCAAAAAGGGGGGATCTGGACGTGGCGATGTATGGAGTTAGAGTGTTGCAAGGTGGGCTGTGTGCTGACAGCTTTGTTAACCCATTCGTTACCATCCACAGAAGGGTCTGCCGCTTTGTGAAAGTGGATGTGAAGACCGGCGACTGGCCAGGCGAGAACAAGGTTTGCCATCTCACCGAAAAGGCCGATGTGAGCGTACGCCGAGTGACATGGGGCCGGAAGATAGCATTGAGGGGACACGGCGTGATTCCCCACTGATAGGTTGATTTAGCTATTGGTCGGCGCTTTTGTATGGACGAGAGGCTCCTTGTGCGATGTGCTTTGCCGACGGAGGGTTGGATGGTGTTGAGTGCGAGGCATGATGAGATAGGGCAGTATGGATGGGGACCAACTCGGCATGATAGATAGACTGATAGATTGTTGTTGAATGTCCCTGATGTTCTGGGCTTGATGTAGTATGGGTGACGAGGATCTGGCTTGCTGGGGAGAGCAGGTTGACAAAGAACAAAGGCAGCGCACACCCTTGAACCATGCCATTGGCAGTGACAGCTTCCATGGCACTACCGCCCATGAACTACACGTGCCCTGCGTAATCGTGGAGACAGATGGCAGAAGCTGAGCTAGGGAAGAGAACAGAGCACGCGTGGACGCTCTCAGGCAGGCTGGCAATGGCATGTTGACGACGCAAGGATCGTAAGGACATGGGGAGGTGGTGCAGTCAGTGGAGAGAATGGAACTCGTAGCTTTCGTGTGCTTCAAACGGGTTGAGGACAATGGTTGAGTAGTTAGGGAAGGCATGGTGCCAGTTTCAAGCAAGTTTGAAGCTAGGTAGACAGACAGGCAGGCTCCGAGAGCAAGTGCCAGGGTAGTTGCATCAAGTCGCAATGCCCAAAGATCCAGCCTTTATTTTGAGACAACGATGATACACAGATTGGGTGTCGCACGGCAGGTGGCGCCAAAGTCAGCAGGCTCATAGGCGCGTGACAAATCTCGTGGGATAATCAGGCTTAGTAGCACGCAGCTGGTGAATGGTGAATGTAAAGGAACGCGGACGAAGGCAAAAACAGGCAGAACTTGGCCTCAGCTCAGAACAGACTACTTGATACAGGTGGTCCCCGGGCGTGGCAAGCGAGGAGCACTTCGTTCACTCGAACAGGATAGATAAGGTATCAAAAGTGGCGCCCAGGGCGTAATCGACACGGGTAGGCGAGCAGCACACACGGAGATCTTGTTGGCGGCGAGTGGTGAACCTAGAAAACTATCACGATACCTGGACACCGGTTATCACGCCATGCGGGAGTGGTGAACCTATGCTGTTGAGGTGAAAGGCGAGGACGAGGGCACCCATGACGCTCAGCAAGGATGTCTCGCCATCATTTAAGCACCATTTCACATTGGTAAGCTACCCGCGACATTATTTGGTGGATACGGGCAACATCAAGGTTAGGGTTATATGTTTTGCCCCCGCGCTGAATGTTTCATTGAGCGACGTCGATCGCATAGATAAACCTTGACCAGATAAGGCATTATTACAGGCTTCAACAACTGTGGTTCGATTCTGAGAAAAGATTTGTTGGGCCTTTGGATCCTCACAGCAGATAGACCCTGCTGCTTAGTCAGGTGATGCGGATCCGAAACCTGAGTTGGACAATATCTGTTTTGGAGGTCCGAGTCCGCGAGTTGCATGAAATTGTTTTGCTCTCATACAGCTGGGATGCTAAGCTGTACAAATTAACTGTATGGGTCAGCAGCGCTGTGGCAATCAAATTACAAAGCGCACTTATCCCTTCCGAGTCGCCGCCATGCGTGCAAGTGCGCGGCCTGTCGCGCTCTGTCCCTCGCAAGTGGTAATCAATCATCCTCAGGCAATTTCCACAAAGGCATTCAATGTGGTGACTGTCAGTGGGGCCCGCCGGTCCTTGTCACAGAGTTTCACTCTGTGGAAGCATGGGCAGCAAGCAGGCGTTTGCTATGCGCACGCCAAGGTGCCACCCGCCTCAAGGACTGTTCAACCCAGCTGACGAGAAGGATGCATGTGGTGTCGGATTTGTCGGGGAACTCACCAAGGAGCCTACACGCTCATGTGTCACTGACGCTTTGGGCATGCTTGTGCGCATGACCCACCGAGGAGCATGTGGTTGTGAAGCTAACACTGGTACGTGTTTACACCCAATCTTCGCGTTCTGATGCATCATGCGTGCGGATCACCTAGCAGGAGTCGATACTTAGGTCGAAGAATATCTTGCTGTACAGATTTTCCACGACGCCTTGGGCACTCTGAGATTTGCTGGGATACTTTCCAGAAATACTGAGCTGCAAAATTCAGCAGTGGTTAGTGCAAGGTTACAGCTCCTGGAAGTTTGTGGTTGCGTGGAAAGGAAGCCTTGGCTCTTGCGTTCTGAACGCTTATCTGATTGGCATGAGTGTCAAGCGATGCATGCTGAACGACGGCGAAATCTGGCACCACTTGCCAGATTGCAATGCTCATGTGTTGTATGAAGCTTCGCCTGCAAGTTTGCGTCACCGGATAAGGACAGTGTTTTGTCTGCGCCATCGTTGCGGTTCTGCTGGAATTTCCAAGGCACCGACTGATGCAACCAGATTCGATGCGTGCATCGTGACAAAAGCCTTAATTTCGCAAGCATATCCAGTCCCTTTGTCACCAATGCTGGCGTATTCTTTCGCATGACGTTAGCCGTCGGCGTCTGACGACCCAAATTATAGGGTTGTTCACAAAGTTACGAAACGAGTAAAGTCGTCGCACATGCCTGCCTTCCTCAGAAAAGAGCCAGTAGGATCGATCCGATGCTCGTACACGCGCTTCCTTGGTGCCTCTTGTTCAAACAGAGACGATCAAAGGACAGTATTGTTTCGACGGTATCTCGCACATGGGCAGGACAACGTCTCCTTGCGATACCAGTTGTACAAGAGCATAAAACAATGTGATAATCACCAGGAATGTTTTTCATTTTGTTTGCGGATGCAAGCTAAACAGCTCCCTTTCACATTGCACAGAGCTGCCAGGCTGCCAGACTTGCGGTGGCCATCAACAACCCCAAGGCCACGTGAGGTGTAAGCATCACTACTGGATAGAGTTGCACACGTTTCTGCTCACAGCTGCTCGTATGCCAAAGCACACCCAACTAGCATGTGATTGTGGTTATGAAGCCCTGTGGAGCGGTCAAATGCATGTGCCGATGACATCCAGCACCCACCAAAAGGTTGTAGTTTGTTGGCAAATTCAAAATCCAGTGCCTAAAGGTCTGGCACTTGACACATTGCAAGAAGCTGTTGCAATGCTTTTCGCAGTAAACGCTCGTCCGCTTCAACCCGTGGTGGATAAGTGTGCACATGTGATGTGTGCACAAGTGATGAATGTGCTCAACAATCAACTGACCTGAACGTGTCGGTGTGGGCATGTAGGAGATGGTGCAGGCATTTTGGTCGCCATTCCCCAGACGTTCTTCATTCGCGCTACAGCCAAGCTCGGCATCGACCTGCCCCCCGCAACTACTATGGCATCGGTATGGTCTTCCTACCAACAGATGTGGAGAAGCGCCAAGCAGCCAAGGCTCTCATGGACCAGGTAAGTTCCAGAGATACTCCCTTCTCTATCCCGTCATAGAAACCTCGACACAAGTGCACGTAGCTCAGAACTCGAGCCTCACTTTGCTTGTCGAAACATGGCCTGTCCTGCTCGTCTCATGTTCGTCCTGGCCTTGGATACGGATGCTCGTCGTCGTTTATGCCTGCCATGCTGAAGCAGCGTCAAAGCCACTTCCAGAAGTTTCGATGCACATCCAGATGTGGGAGCGCTGTGAATCGAATCATCTCTAGGCTGATGTAGCTGGGTTCCAGCTCACGATCAGACGACCATGAGTGGACGTGTTCAATGCCTCTGCGAAGCACCGTGTGGAAAGCGGGGGCCGTGCTTTCGGCAAGACGTTACAACTGAACGGTCATCACTACACGTATTGATGTGTACTGATGACCAGCTGCTTTGGGGATGATGTTTGTCCCTTGGACGCTTGCTGCAGCAGCTTGCGGCGTCTGCGATTACTTTGCATGGCGGAAGGTACCAATGACCAATCTGACCTGCAGTCGAGGCACTGATGGCAGCAGCTTGCGCGCTCACGCTGCGATGGCTGTGCAGGTGGCCACCAGAAATGGATTCCATGTCCTTGGGTGGAGAACCGTGCCAGTGGACAACTCTGATCTGGGGCAGAGTGCACTGGATACCGAGCCAGTCATCGAGCAGTGGTTCGTGTCTCGCACAACCAACTGGCTCACCGAGGACACTGAGACGCAGGTGAGCTCCTTGACTTGTGATTCGTTTACAAATGCCCTTCTTCCGGCATGTGCTGCGCCATGTTGCAGCAAGTAGAAATGACACATTGCTTAGTAATCTGCCCCGATACAAGGTAATGTGCGTCCCGAATGCTGCTCTTGCGGTGGTTTTATCTTGGTGAGGGGTCTGGAGCATTTGGCATCAGCATCATTCAGTTTTGCGGTCCAGGGATGTGCAAGATTGTTTGGATGGCGTCGAAATGTCAGGGTTGCCATGCCCACTTCCACTTGCTTCTGAGCAGGAACTACATCCGTCCGTAATGTGGCGCTAGATGTGCATCTTTCAAACGCTGCTTTCAGGTTGCGAGCTGATCTGATCGCTGGTCAGTATCTCCACAACCATCTCCACAAGCTTGGTCAGTATCTCCACAATTGAGTGGCTACCTGATAGAATATCGTATGATGTGCAGCTCTTGTTCTCCGCAAGATCATCGAGAACCAGATTCGGGAGAAGCTGGGGCTCTTCGACGACGATGTCTTCTTTGCATCGCTCTCTTCCAGGACCATTGTCTACAAGGGGCAGTTGAACTCCCGCTCAGGTGTGCTCCATCGGAATAGTCTGCTCAAATATGCAGCTATGCCAGTTCAGTTCTGCCGTTGCCCCTCCCAAGGCATCGACTTTCACGAGAAAGGCCCTGTTCGTTTGTTCAGCAGACATCCACAAATGCCACTTGTGCGTTGTTGGTCCCTAGTTTTTGCTGAGTGACCCCAGTTCCCAAGAAGTCCTTGGACTTGCCAATGTCCATGTTGATGTGGTAGTGTTGTAAATACATCATCACCATCACCCTGGTGCTCATGGTCTTGCTGGTGCCCTTCACCCCTGAGTGTGCTGCTGCAGGTGACAACATACTACAAGGATCTCCAGGAGGAGGACTTTACCACCTACATGGCGCTTGTCCACTCGCGTTTCTCAACAAACACGTTCCCCAACTGGACCCGTGCTCAGCCGATGCGCATGTTGGGCCACAATGGTGAAATCAACACTCTGCAGGTGTGCCTCTCTTTCCACGTGCAACCATCCAGTGACACTGCTCACAGCTGTGCTACCTATGCGGCTCTGCAATGGTCGACAATACTCAAATCTATGCGAAGCTTTATTACTTGGGATGGCTGCCGTGGATGGGGATGGACAAAGAATTGAAATGTGTCCAGGCAGTGTGGGTATGTTTTGTATGCTTTATAAGGTTTCCTTCTTGACGGCGTTGGCTGGCGTCCATAGCGCACAGCGCATATGCACGACATTGCTTCTTGACGGTGTGGGCCAGCTTCTGCCAGAGGGAGACCATGCCCCCCGTTGTCCATCGAGTAAGTAAGGAAGCGGTTCCGGCCAGGTTGTTGCACTTTTTCAGACAAAGGCGTTCCGGGCCCAGTTCGCTGTTTCTCTTACCGTGCAGTGTATGTGAAGGGCAACAAGAACTGGATTCGCTCGCGCGAAGGCGTCATGAAGTGCGACTCCCTCAATTGCAGCAAGAAGCAGCTAGAGACGATGCTGCCGATCGTCAACGAGTCGATGTCTGACTCAGGCGCGTTTGACAACGTCATGGAGCTGCTGGTGCGCTCCGGCCGTGACATCCCGGAGGTCATGATGATGCTCATCCCGGAGGCCTGGCAGAACGACAAGCTGATGGACCAGAGCCGGAAGGACTTCTACCGCTACCACTCGGCCATCATGGAGCCTTGGGACGGCCCCGCGCTCGTAGCGTTCACCGATGGCCGGTACATCGGCGCCACCCTTGACCGCAATGGACTCCGCCCTGGCCGCTTCTACCTCACCAAGAGCAAGCGCGTGATCATGGCGAGCGAGGTGGGTGTTGTTGATGTCGACCCCAGCGACGTCATTCGCAAGGGCCGCCTCATGCCTGGGAACATCTTCCTTGTGGACTTCAACGAGCACCGCATCATTGAGGACACTGAGCTCAAGGCCAAGTGCGTTGCCACAAGTCTCACGCGCCCAGCATCGTGCGCACGCTGCCGTCCTGCCTCTTTTGGTTGAAATTTGACTGGAGATGGCATTCATCTTGCTTGCTGTACATTGTCACAACAAGCTCTCCGCAGTTGCATTTATGCCGAATCCCGGACGAGAATAATCCGGCCCTCTTCAGGGCGTTCAGCGACTTGACAACCGTGCCAAAGCATCCCTAGCCCACTCCAGCCATCACTTCGTTCACCGATCGAAAATGGATGAATCGAGTAACCATTAGGGTGCATGAAACTTACACTTCCCTGGACACAGGTACACCAATATGCGTCCATACGATGAGTGGCTCAAGACCAACTCCTTCAGCCTGGCGGATGCGGTCAAGTCGGTCCCCAATGCGCTTGCAGACCCTTGCCGGACATGCTCTCTGAGAACGCTTTTGCACAGTCCAACGGCAAGCCGACGAACGGCGCCAGCAAGGAGGTGGATGCCCTTGCCGATGTCATGCCCTGGCTGCGCGTCTTCGGATACACTCGTGAGGCCCTGGAGCTCATCATGATCCCAATGGTATCTACCTCGGCGGAAGCGCTTGGCTCTATGGGCAATGATGCCCCCCTCGCTGTGCTCTCTCAGACCCGCAAGCTGCTCCCGGACTATTTCAAGCAGCTATTCGCTCAGGTGTGGAGTCGTGGTAGCAGTGTCAGCTTTCCCTGCCAGGGAAGATTCTCAGTTTAGGCTTGAGCACTTAGCGACGTGCTGCAAAACGAAGCAGAAGTCTATCAGAATCCCGTTGAAGAATGCCGGTAGTGTGATTCGGAGAAGCCTAGCAAGCATACGCACACCAAGTATCTTGCAAGTGAATGATATTGAGTGATTCATGAGTGATAATGAGTGATGTCAATGAGCTGTATCACTTCGAATGTGCTGTCGTTGTTCTTGTTGTCTATGTCCTGCCATTATCTATGTGATGTAGTGATGACAATCATCTATGTGATGATTATAATGGAATGATGCACACCAGGGAGATCATGCATGGTCGGACATTGGAACGGAGCGCGCAATGGACGAGGGTGGCTGATTGCACTGTGCAATTGCAGGTCACCAACCCGGCCATCGACCCCTTCAGGAGAGCATCGTCACATCGCTGCGCACGTTCATCGGTCCAGAGGGCGATCTGTCTGCCATCACTCCAGAGCATGCAGCTCGCCTTGAGATGGAGCAACCCATTCTCATCCCGTCCGAGATGGCTGCTCTAAAGCGCTTGGACTACCGCGGCTGGCATTCCATGGTGTGCATGCTTCTCTTTCGGTTCGGTGGCATTGCATGGTGACCGGTGCAGAGAGATTGGAGCGAGGATGTTTTCTGTTTGTTGTTGGCCATGGTGCCATGGTGCCTTGCTGGAAAGGTGCACTGGGTCAGTAGTATCTCTGTGTCCAAGCTCTTTGGTTCATCCTGTACATTGACTTTTCAGTGGCCATTTGGTTGCAGCAGTGTTTTGAGTATAGAGGCACACCATATCATATCGCCATACACGCTCCGGGAGAATGGGCTGTGATGGATGCCTCCATACTGCGACACAACAGCTCGATATGCAAAGCTCGTCACGTTGATGTCGCAAACCCCGTTGTTGGCAGGGGTTAGGGTCGCAATTGGGGGCGTGCTCACTGCTGGTGGGCCGTGACCGTCGCAGCTTGTGCGCAGGTCATTGACATCACGTTCGACATCTCTATGGGCGAAGATGGAATTCAGAAGACGCTCCGACGCATCTGCCTGGCTGCAGAGCAGGCCTATCTCTTGGGGTTACCAGATCCTCGTGCTATCTGACAGGACCGTCTCCCCTGACAACGTGCCAACAAGCCCCTTCTCGCTGTCAGTGCTGTGCACAACCACCTTGTCAACAAGCGCATGCGCTCGAGGGCTGCGATCGTCGTCGAGAGCGGTGAGCCTCGCGAGGTGCACCATTTCTGCTCACTCGTCGGCTATGTGCGGACGCGATCTGCCCTTACGTTGCCTTCGAAGCCCTTCATGCCATGCAGAAGTCCGGCAAGATTAAGGCCGACTTGACCCCTCAGGATATCGAGGCACGTTCCCTGGCGATTCAGCTTTTGCCCTGCAAGCATTTTGACTTTTTTTGGTGGAATAATAGTTGTTTGCTTTTTAGATTTAATGTAAGACTATTTAATTAGGCTGATTTTTACCGCAGTCAGTTAAATTCCTTGCTTCATGGACCCCTTGCCTGCATCAAAAGTGCTTCCTTTGCATCCCATCTGCCAACTACTGTTTGGCCGGAGAATTCGATTTACTGGGTTGCCTTATGGGCAGTGCCATGTAGCTATTATGGTGTGGTGTGCTCTGCCTCACTGTTGTTCATGTTGTTTACAGTGACCAACAGCCCTGATGAAGCTGCCACTGTGTTTGGCGGCGCTACAGGGTGGTTTGTGCACAGCGAACCCAGTCTTAGAGCTGTTGAAATCAAAACGTTTGTCCCTCACGATGCGTGTTTGTTGCCATGCAGTCGCGCTACGTGAAGGCTATCGGCGTTGGCATTCTCAAGGTCATGGCGAAGATGGGCATTTCCACGCTGCAGTCGTACAAGGGTGCTCAGATCTTCGAAGCGCTGGGTCTCAACAAGGACGTCATGGCCGCCTGCTTCAAGGGCACTGCATCTCGCATCGGCGGCTTGTCCTTTGCAGACTGGGCCGCGCCTCCATTGAGGCGCACAACGCTGCATTCTCCGCCAGGAGGTTCAATGCAGAGTCTGCTGACGCGCGGGCGCTTCCGGACCCTGGAGAGTATAAGCACCGCGTCAATCAGGACAAGAGCTCCGAGGTGCGATCGCCCTTTGTGTGCAATGATGATGTACCTTCTTACAACACTACCGCATTCACATGGAGATTGGCAGTCCCGAGAACTACTGGGTTGTGGCTTTGCATATCATTCTCGCAGGGATCTGCTTTCGCCACAATGGCTGCTTCCGGTGCAAGGATGCCTAGCTGGATGACAGTCGTTAGCACACTCTACGATCCTGGGATTTGTGGTTGTTATTTCACTTAGTATAGCAAAGCACGATTGAGTATCAAGCAAGCTTGACAATGTTTGGTGCCACGTGGCCTGTATCGCTGTGCACGTTATGTTAGAGTCAACCTATAGGATTATATCTGGGTTTTTGATGAGCTTGGCACTGCAGGTTCACATGAACGATCCGATTGCAATTGCCAAGCTGCAAGAGTCGTCGCGCGACAACAACTACAACTTGTACAAAGAGTTCTCGGAGATGAACACCGCTCTGTCCCGCCGTGTGCATTTGCGCGGGATGCTGCGCTTCAAGACCGAGAACTGCACGCCCATTCCCCTCGAGGAGGTGGAGCCTGCGAAGGAGATTGTCAAGCGCTTCTGCACCGGTGCCATGTCCTATGGATCCATCTCGCTGGAGGCCCATACCGCCCTCGCCAAGGTTCGTCAACTCCGCCTCTGGACTTTCC